>NW_009709861.1:19639-61886 GCF_000703405.1 Apaloderma vittatum | reverse complement strand
CCTGCTGAGCAATTTTTTTCTGTGAATTCAAAAGCTGCTATCAGCAGTAAGCAACTGATTCATACAGATAGTATTTTCCTGCAACTACTCTGAATTAATTCTGCACATTGATTTATAAACAAATTCCAAATATGCAAGAAGTCCCAACGGTACGAAATCTTACACAAAAATATATGAGTTCCATATTATGCTTAATATATTACCTAATATAGAATCATAACACAACAATGATATATTAAAACAGAAGTATAGAGAATTCTGATTTCACATGCAAAGACTATATGAAAGTCTTATTAAACAAGGAGATGTTCTCTAGTTTCATAGAGTCTTACCTTACTGAATTTTTCACTGCATGTTTCAAGTCTTAGAAGAGTTGTGCTGAAGTGATGTTAGAGCACTTTCTCAAATTTTCCATCCTTTATTCTTCCACTACTATTTTTTGTGGCAGTTTTCTAATTATTGCATGTAAATCCAAAGCCAACCTTATACTATCTCCTATAGCAGCAGTGTGCTCTGGCAAAAACCCAGTCATCTGTGTAATGTTATGCTACCCAATATATCATATGCAAATTTTATAGGAAGTGAGGCAAAGGTATGTACTGTTTGGGCTAATGTTTTATGAAGGTTTTTGGTTTCTTGATGTTAACATTCAAAACCAATAAATTAAAGGATTAATATATTTCAACTCATGGCAAATTTCTGCAAAGTACATTTCACTTGAAGAATTTTTCATGGATTGCTTGAATCCAAACCCTATTATTTATGTATTAAAAATGAAGTCTGTCTATATTTGAGTGAAGCATGGTGTAGTTTTTCACTGTGTTAATACATCTACTGAATGTCTCATGTTACTCATAGGGGCTGCTTAGCTCAGTCAGTTGAGCGTGGTGCTAGCAACGCCAAGGACACGGTTTCAATTCTTGTTTGGTCCCCATGTGTTGCCTGATCTAGTCGAGAGGTGACGTCCCTGGAGACAGGAAGGCTGAATTAAAATGATCTCTAAGGTCCCTTCCAGTCTTAGGCCATTCTATGATTCTATGATACTCCTGAGAAGAACAGTCCATCTAACTGAAGAGCAAAAAAGTTCCGCATGTCTCCTCTCCTCTTGGTCTTGCTCTGGTCTCAAATAAACTCTTGTTCTTCCTATAAAGTGTCCATGTAACCTGCTCTGGGTGGTGAGGAAGATAAGCTTTTTCTTACAAAAATGGTTGTTTATAGCTCCTGTTTGTAACAAATATCACGATATTTTACCTTTGTGCAGCACCTTTCATCCCAGTGCATCTCACAAGTGTACACCCAGAAATGTGCCAAACCTGAAAGACAGAGCAACAACTTTTTGCTTGCAACTGGAGACATTTTAACTCAGAACACTTACTTTTGAGGCCCATATATAGTTTGTGCTTTACTTCTACTTTATCGTCTAAAACACACTGCACTGAATATACCTGCTCAGTCCTACACAATAAAATGTTACAAAAATACAGTCAGCCTTTTTGTCTGCTTTTTAGCAGGCCATGTAGGTTGTATTAAAGAATGCTAATAGACAGCTGCAGTAGATAGAGTAGATGGGCTGTCACCTCTTCTGTTCATAAAACAGTCAAGAGGACATAGCTCCTCTAACATCCTGTGATCTCTTTTAATGAGCCTTTCACAGTTTCTTTGCATGTGAAAAGAGAACTCTTACTGCTTCTCTTGCACAGCTGTACTATAATTGTGAATGATATGAAACCCATATATTTTTGTGCTGGTGTTTCTAACATGGTTTTCTGATGTGAACACCCTTGAGTATACTGATCTAAAACTCCCTTCATGCACCTGAAAAGTCTGCACATTTCACATACTCAAAAAGTTTTGGTGGGACAACAGTATTCTATGTACAGGATGAGTCTAAACAAGTTCTTCTGTGAGCAGCATGGTCAAAATTGGTTTTCCTTCCTATGTTAGTCTTGAGAGTCCTCCTTGTTTGCTTTGTTTTTCCTGAGAGCTGGCTGGCAAACTGCTGACACACACTATGCACAATGGCTATACGCTGCCTGGTTTTCCTTCAGGGTGAGTAATTAGACTGGGTCAATATCATCTGTGCAGCTACCCATTGCAATGCAGTTTGCAGAAAAGTAGTTATCATAGAGATCACCATACATGTCTCATTTTAATGTTCCTCAGAACTCCCCTATGAACGCTGGGTTTCATAGAAGAATCTAAAGGTATTTTCACCTTAAATCCTACGTCCAGAAGAATACAGCATTAATTCAGTGGAACAAGGGGAAACAGAAGAAAATTAAACCCATAATCTAGGGGGATATCAGAAGCTATGATGTAAAAAGATGGGTCCTTTTCACTGTTTGTATTTTTACCACCATGTGGAAAAGGAAAGAAAAACTAAAAAGAAAAAATAAAAAGAAAGAAAAGGAATACCCTGTCTGGTGAAAAAGAGAGACAGACTCTGTAGCTTAGGAATTAGAGCATTCATCTAAGAGAAATAGCTTTTGGGATATAATTCTTGGTTTATGATTATTTAATGTGAAATCAGAACTACCTTGCTGTAAGGATCATATCCAAAGAATTACAAATTACATAAGTACCCTGAAAAACAAGCTAAAAGGACTACAGAAGTTCTATTATTTTTTATTGTTGTTTCTGTGAATACAAGAATCTTGCTGCAGAACATAGCTTTCGAATTCGAGATGAAGGCTGCTCTAGGCTGTAGTCAGGTGACCAGCACTCTTTGAGCAAGTGGCTCTTTGTGGTTTGGATTTCTCAAGCCTAAGATAAAAAGAACCTAGAGAGCGAGTTTTAATTTTCTGCACATAGAGGTGAAGTGGTTTTTTGAGGTTCTTTGGGTTACCTGAGGCCTCTGTAAAGGATGAATGGATATCATATAATATGTACTGTAGAAATGTAACTTACTGAATTAGCATCCAGAAGTCAGGCAAGACATTGTGCTATGCAATGACACTAGGCAATTGAATCCCAGTGTACCTGTGGGACAAATATTTTAATTTTATTTTTAAAAGCCTTGTCTCCTCATTAGTTCCTCCAAGTGTGCTTCTTGTTGCAAGGTTCTTCACCTCATACACATTCCATGCACACCTACCAAGGTGTAAGCCTACATGGCTCACGAATATGCTTCCATCTTACTCCTAGACAGCATCTGGATGACATACTTAGTATTCAACATGTCCTCTTATCTGCTTGTTTATTTTTTCCCGGCTTCTGGAAGAGGCCTTTGTGCCACCTGTATACTTCCAAAGATCTTCTCAGTCAAACACTCATAATGTCAATGTTCTAACATGAAGTTTAAACAATATCCTTTTTTTTCAATTGTCTAACCCCACATGATTCATTGGTATCATTGTACTTTTAATTACAAGAAATCACACTGCACTGGAAATAAAATTATATTATCTCCTTTGACAGAAATACAAAAGTCTGAGTGTTATGACTTTGATGGCTCATCTAGAATAAAGATTGACTCCTAGTAAAGTTACAATCAGAAGGCTGCATGTTTTCTTTAAAATGCTTTTGTAACCTTGTGCTTTTCTTAAATCCTTTTGATTGTAGCACAAATTTTGGCATTTGTTATTGAGCGATATGAATACAACCCATTTCTTAATTTATGTTGTTAAATATTTTGCGAGGATTATGTGCCTATTGTGTTCTGTTGTGGTTTTCATTAATATAATGTACCTCAGCTTCCTCTAAAAGCAAAGATGAGTAAGTTTGTGCTCAGCTAGAGCACACCATTTGCTAATTCATCTGAGATCAATAATGATTTAATGAATAATTTAGTGAACCACTGTGCACCCTTTTGAGCTGCTTTATTTCCTTCTACAAAGTACACTTGTTATTTGCAGTAATATATAGCAATAAAAGAGTTAGGGAAAAGAAAGACTTTATGTTTTTATCTCAATTTTCCTCTGTTTTTTTCTTAGTAAGCAGAAGATGAGTTTGTGGTTTTTTTCTGAATACCTTCACAGAAAATCCTTTGGGAATTCAAAGTCTCAATATTAGGGTTTTAAAGCCTTCCTTGGACTTCCTTTTTAGGTTTTGCTTCAATTGCTTCTATGCTTCTCATTAAGATGCGGTGCAAATAAATGATTATGAGTAACATATCTAGTCTTTCCAAACATACACTGTTTTATGTATGCATGGTGAATCTACTACCACCAGAAAGTTGTCAGATTGATCTTTTGTAGCAAGTCCAAAACACCTAAAAGGATTTGTTTGGACTTGAGTGTGAACAAACCCTCTGCAAAAAACACTTAGGAAAGTGACCTAAACTAAGATACATGGGTCTTTCTAGGTATTTGGGGGTGATGCCTCTTTCTGTTCAGAGTAATTTTAATCAGTAAAGACTGAAAAAATCAATCATCTCTTACCTTTACATCTAATTACAATCTGAAATATTTCTCAACCAACATGTCATGAGTGATTTGGCAAGTATTCTCAGGCCATGTGGGAAAATCAGCAACTACACCAGTTCCCCTCGCTCCCTAAAAACCAGCTCTTTTATTTTTACTTTTTATTGAAAAATCCATCAAAGGAGACAAGGATAAAGATTTTCATTTATACAAAAGTCACTTTATAGGGTGAAATCATGGAATCAAATGGGAAAGATCTGTCCAGTGAAATCCTCTACCCCACAGGAGACTGAAGCACTGTTTAGGGAGGGATATCTCAAGGGAGATATGGACTAGGAGGTCTTTTGCTCAGGAGTGAACTGAAATTATATTCTCATACTTATGTTCTCGTGTTTTCTTCCAGCAATTATTCTGCAGGTCAAAAGGGGAGGGAGAAGGGTGGAAGGGAAGAAAAGATCAAAAGCACTATCAATTTTAGAAAGAATTTCAGGTAATGGATGAATGAGTAGGTGGAGACATTCATTCACACAGCATTTTGGCTGTTCTAAATCTTACTCTAAGACAGACATCTCAGAGGCCTTGAATAAATAATTTAGGAAGAATCACTTCTTTACTGCTTATCTTGCAGTTATTTTGATGACTTCTTAAGGATATACTTTCAGGATTCAAGAGATAACGTGAGTCTCCCAACTTTTATCTTCACTTTAAAGGGAGAAGAGATATCTTCTAATGCTTATACCTGCAGATAACTAAAAAGTGTTTTAACACACAGAAACTAAACATATTTCAGGTTTTTTTACTGCTGTAGTTTAAGGGTAATCCTTTGGTCAATGCGGAAGAGTAACACATCAAGGTTGTCATTTGGGATCTTATGACTGTCTAAGGCATCCTACCTTTAGGAAAATTTACTGAATGTACATTTAGTGTAATTAGGTTAACAATTTTCTCTGATCTACTGCGTTAATGGCTTAAATTGAGGCATCAAAATTTCCTTCCTTTATAAAAAAATGAGAAATCTGACTGTGGATTGTATATTTCACTCTCACAATGGTACTCAGAACCATAATTCCAGTGTTCTTTCTGGGTCTAAGCCATAGATATCATAGAAGGAAAGAATCTTTAGTGGGAAAAAAAAAAGCTCTGTACTGGTGCAAATAGCTTTTACAATCATTGAAATTTATTCCGTACTAAAATCTGAACATTTTGCCTTTTCACACACAGTTAGACAGTAGGAGGAACTGAGTTCTAGTATCCAATGCACATGTTATACTTTGTCAGTATTAAGCAGAATGTTATTGATTTGAACAACAGTGTTGCATGACATGTCATTACCCTGTGTCAGTGAATTAAAGCAAACAACTGGGAGGAAAAAATTAGTCTGGTAATACTGCTGGTAATTATAATGATGTATTGATTACATATTAACACAATAAGATATATAGTTATATCTAGTGTATTAATTTCTACATTGATGTTCGTAAGTATCTTTAACACTGAGTCTAATTGTCCCATTATACTTTCTGTTTGTTGTCATACTACAGGGACTTTTCACCACTGGAGAACTTGATATAGTTCTCTTTTTTTTTTCTTTTGGATTTTCTTTTGGATTTTCTTTTGGATATTCTTTTGGATTGGTAGCCCTCTAGGTGGTCCTATTGTTCACATGCTGAGAAGAATCTATACCTACAAGGGAGACTTTTCCTGGGGCTATTTGTGAATGTAACGTGACTCAACTGTGTAACTGGAAAATTGTGAGTAAACATTTTAAACTTTGTGTTATAATTTTCATGTCAGTGACATTCACCTATCCATATTAGGCATTCTCAGGTGTAAATGTGAAAATACATCTCATTTCAAAAATGATGTATGTTAGAATCACAGAAATGTAGAACGCGTTGGGCTGGAAGGGACCTTTAGAGATCATCTAGTCCAACTTCCCTGCAGTGAGCAGGGACATCTTTAACTATATCAGGTTGCTCAGAGCCTCATCCAACCTTATCTTGAGTGTTTCCAGGGATGGAGCCTCCACCACCTCTCTGGGCAACCTGTTCCAGTGCTTCACCACCCTCATAGTAAAGAACTTCTTCCTATTGTCTAATCTAAATCTACCCTCCTCTAGTTAAAACCATTGCCCCTTGTCATGCTTGTAAATAATCCCTCTCCAACTTTCCTATAGCCTCATTCAAGTATTGGAAGGCTGCTATAAGGTCTAGCTCAGGCCGAACAACCCCAACTCTTTCAGCCTGTCTCTGTAGGAGAGGTGCTCCAGCCCTCTGATCATTGTTGTGGCCCTCCTCTGGACCATGTCCTTCTTGTGTTGAGGGCTCCAGAGCTGGACGTGGTACTTCAGGTGAGGTCCCACCAGAACAAAGTAGAGGGGCAGAATCACCCCTCTCGATCTTCTGGCCACACTGCTTTTGATGCAGCCCAGGATGCAATTGGCCTTCAGGGTTGTGAGTGTGCATTATTGGCTCATGTCTAGCTTTTTGTCCACTGATACTCCTAAGTCATAATGAAGTAATGATGGAAAGAGCCCAACAGAAATTCATGGCAGTGATTTTTTAAAAGTCATTCACTATGCAGAATTTCTTCAGTGTTCTGCAGCCATCATTTCACATGATTCAGCACTGGGCAGTATGTTTTGGAGGTATTTTCATGTCCCTTAGCTGGTTCGCATTTTGTCGTGTCAGATTGTTTTCTGTCTGAGGAATTCCGCTCATGAATGCAGTGTTTTTCTTCTCCAGTGGCAGCACTGTCAACAACCCTATTTGTCAGCCTGACTGAGGTATTTACAAATTAGTTTAGATTTTCACATTAACGTGATGCAGAATAACCTTTTACATCCAGTATCAGGAGATATATTCTTAACACAAACAACATCTAATAAATGCATCAAGGCACTTCTTAAGCAGCCCCTGGCAATACAGGTGATGCCAGATACAACAACTCCATTGGCGCAGCTGTAATCTTTTCATCTCTGGTTTAAAAACGTCTATTTCTACTGCCTGCAAATGTCAGCTATCTAACTAACACTTACAAATAGATTGATATAGGCAGACATCATAAGTGCCTTGTTTATTTAGAGAAAAATCCTAGAGAAGTCACCAGGGAAAGAACTCTTACAAATGGTGCTAAAACAATAGACTTGAACAACTATAGTGGAAAGATTCCTACATTTTTATTAAACAAGCTAGCTTGGATACGAGAAACAGTCTTTCTGTGCAACATGAAGCTAGGAATAAGGCTAATTTACTTTTCTTCTTGGTAGGATATAGGGAGTATACCAAATTTCACGGTATGATGGATTACTATTTAGCTCTCTCACATGAGGCTAAGTAGGTCATCCCTGCACCAAAGTGAAACTGCAGCATAGATATAGCACGGGAAAGAAGTAACTTCCTGGAATTCATGTTTGCTGTTTTCTTTTCCTCAATTTTTTCCTGAAGATTTTTCTCCTCAAGTAGTTGATTTAGAAAGAGAGTATTTTTCCTATGCTTCACCTCCTCATATGCTAAAACAGACGTATCACAGTAGCACAGAACCACAGAATGTCAGGGATTGGAAGGGACCTTGAAAGATCATCTAGTCCAACCCTCCTGCCAGAGCAGGATCACCTACAGTAGATCGCACAGGAAGGCGTCCAGGTAGGTTTTGAATGCTTACAGAGAAGGAGACTTCACAACCTCCCTGGCAGCCTGTGCCAGTGCTCTGTCACCCTCACAGTGAAAAAGTTTTTCCTAATGTTTTTGTGGAACCTCCTATGTTCCAGCTTGTATCCATTGCCCCTTCTTCTGTCATTGGACATCACTGAGAAGAGCCTGGCATCGTCCTTCTGACACTCCCCCTTGACATATTTAAAAACATTTATGAGGTCACCCCTCATCTTCCTCTTCTCCAAGCTAAAGAGACCCAGCTCCTTCAGCCTTTCCTCATAAAGGAGATGTTCCACTACATGAAATGGTTAAGTAACTAGAGGAAATTTTCTTATAGATTACCATATCCATGGTAAGATCAAAGTTGTGTCTATGCCATAACAATGTTATCTGATGTTTTCTGAATTATTTCATATGAAGTAGAACGAGGATTTCAATAACATCTCATATGCCTTTGTATTTTAGTAACAGACTCCCTGGAAGTTATTGACATAATATATGCCAAAATTCCTGACACTGTCACATATCTTCCATGACAGTTGAGCAACATCTGGAAATAATAAAAAATAGTGGGTTTTTTTTATAGTTTAGTAAGGTGTGTCCTGAGTGCAATAACAAGGCCTCAACCACTATTTTTGGGTGCAATGTTACATATAAGGGTCACTAAAGGAAAGCCACATGAGTTTTCAACTCAGTTCTGAGGAGTGCAAGTTCATTGTAACCTCTAACCTAAAATAATAGATGTCAATAAAAGCAGCATGTCAGATAGACTGGGTCTATATTTTACTTAATATAATTTTAACTGTTGAAATATTAAATATCTAGTCTAAATTGCTCTGTAGTTAGTGGAGATATTTAGGTAACCTCAGATGGGTAGCATGGCTAAGAGAGGTTCCTCACAGACCCAGCTATGACACTTAAGGTAGACAGGATGACTTATCCTTTAGAAATACCTGCAGAAGTACTCACTGTCTTTGGAAGCTGGATAAAAGCATGATTCAATCACTTAAATGGTGGTGTCTAATGCTGCTAAGACATGCTTATAGGGGTGACATTATGTCACTGGATTTGCAAGTAATCCAGTAGTAGAAGATCTGACAGAAGACTTTATAACATTTCAGAAGTTAACTGGCACAAATATTTAACAAACTAAATCAAAAAAAGCCAAAATTAGGAAAAATAGGCCTCAAAGACTATAATAGTTCAAAAAGTATCCATTAATGTACTGCCAGAGCTATGCCAAGATTATGTCTGTTAAACTAGAAAAGGCACAGATCCAGGAAGCAAAAATAACAAAGATTTATATGTTATAAATATATTTATAAGTTTAGGATGAATTATGATGGGACAAGTTGATTCATCTCCACTCTCTTCCATGTTTTTCTGTAGTGAGTTGGTAAAGGCCTGCAGATGTTTCGTTACATCTCAGGACTCCCAGCTTCACTGTTGAGCCTCGTTGAGCAGACTTGGAGAAATAACAGTATCACAGATGGGAATTTATTAGTGCTATGGTCCAGAATGATCTATGTTGAAAAGGGTCCTAATTAAGAAGATGAGCTAGGATTCTGCTCAGATTTAGACATAAAGTTTCAAGTGCGCTTACTGGGCAGGTCAAGGTCCCTATAATTAAGTTATAAAATTTGTTTGACTGTCTGTGGTAATGAACCCATTTATGGCGCAAAAAAATTTTCATTTCAACAATTGTTAAAAATTAAAAATTATCACAAATAAAGGAACATCCTCAATGCTGTGGTGAACATTTTAGATGTTACTAACAAATAATAATGATACGAAATATTTGGAAATAAAATTACATAATTTTACAGAAATTTCCACCTTATTCATCAAAAACTCAACAATGGTTAGAGAAATAAACTTTACGTTTTTGCAGAAGATTAAATGAGTATGAAATAAAAACAGATCTATACAGGACCCAGCCTCCCTATTTTTACTGTTTTCTAGGGATGTAGGCTCTTAAGCATCATTCAGAGCTTTTTTTAAAGCTCAACTTGAATTAATAGGATTTGGAGACCCTAAATTTTCCAAAATACAGGTCCTAAATCACTTGAAGGGTTGGAGGGGCTGCACTGCCGATTCAGGTAAAATATATTGCCTATGACTGTCAAACATGCTTTGTATTTCCATCACTTTTAAAAAGTACAGCACTTGATGGCCTTTCTAGCTAGGAATAAACTTGTCCAAAACTCATTCAAAACTTCAGAATAGGCCAGCTAGTAGTAAAATTCAGACATCTTTCAGTCTCACTAGGGAATTGACTTTTGCTTGCTAATTGCTTTGGTCTCCTTGATATGGTTCCTACTGTGCTGCTTATAAGCCTGACTGATATCGTAGAAATGCCTTCTAAATGACTTTCTTATCAGTGACAAATTCTTTTACCTCCCTGGAGGAGCAAGGAAGAGAGTTGTTTTATCCTTTTTCATTAGGATACGAAGATTACGACTGCTTTTCCAAAACTTTACCCACCAACAGACTGAAATGCAGATATTATGGCAGACGCTTATTTCAGTGTTGTTTTCTATTATGAGAATTGTTTATTGCGAATTCAACACTGCATCTTACTCAGATCCCTTTAAAAAAAGTCAGAGACACCAAATGAATTAAAAAATGCCTGCATGGTGTAGATGTTGCTATTTCTTTGCTTCGGTGTTGTTTAAGGAAATTGACTGGACAGGAAAAGTTGAAAAGAAAGAAAGTGATGGAAGTCAGATGCGGTGAAAGGATGAAAGAGGAAGATAAACAGCTTTGAGGAACTTCAGGTGGGGAAATAGAAGGAAGAGAAGGAAGTACATTAAAGTAAACAGTCGTCAAAGCAGAGAAAATTTAGTTTAAGCTGCAGAAGCCCTCATAAGGAAACTGCAGCTCTTTCTCCTTAGCCATACTCCCTTTATAGAGTATCCTATCTTCTTCATTATGCCTAATCTTAAAAATGTTTTAAATATTATCGTCTTTTGCTAATGAAATGATATTTCCTTTACATTGTTTGCTCCCTGAATCTTTTTCCTCTCTGTGTCCTGGATTAAATCAAAGAAAACCTGTGTAATCTCTTAGACGACCATGGTGTTGTGTTACTTTTTCCCTTCTTTTTTGTTGCAGGAATATCCAAGTTTGAATTCTCCACAAAGGTAATGGAGCTCCAACTTTGCAGCAGTCTACACAGTGACACTGCATAATATGGGTGTCCTGGTTTGATAACGTCTGGCAGTCTGAAAATAAGACTTGGTGTTGCATTGCGGGATGAAGTTTTTAATTGTATTTAAAGTTGACAGTTACAATATTAATGGAAGTCCTTACAGATGTAGGATTCCTTTTGTATTCACCTGTGGGGAAAGATGTCATTTCTCAGTGAGGTTTGGTGACTATAAGTCATTTGTAGAAGAGAAGAATCTCTTTCCAAAATGGAGGGTTTCGGTGGTTTAACATTGCAGCTAAACTCAAACGGAGCACTGTGGTACTAGGTGGAAAATAGTGACAAGAACACAGAACTGGAAGGGATTTATGGAAGTTTCAAACTATACTTCCTTCATCTGTGTATGAAATACAGTCCTTTTCACAAACTCCAGCACTATCAAGTTAGACATTTCTGGCTCCATCAAAGGAAATTTCTCTCCTCTTGCAGCATAAATGTACCCATGAAAATGTGTGCTTTAATGTTTTCATGCCAGTGTTCTGCCTTAGCTTAGGTAATTCTCTCCCATTTATGGTCTTTACTTTCCCGATCTAATGGCCAAACAGTCCTGCCATCTTCTATTTCCAGCCCCTGCATTTTGACTTGAAAGGAGAAGAACCCTTGTAGCTCTGACTGACAGGGAAACAAATTTTAAAAAGTGAGCAGTACTGATTGTCTTCAGCAGAGGTCAGTAGTGCAGTTTATTATGAAATTGGTTGTCCCAAAATTGCAGCATCACCCAACTTTTCAAAACTACTTACCTAAACCAAGTGGCCTAATGTTCATATACTTGGCTTTCAGAATTGTCAGAGATAAACAGGCATACATTCAGCACCCCAGGTGTACTGATACAATCACCTCTCTTCAATTAGAAAGGTTTTGTAAGGTTTAGTAACCAAGAAAGAGTGGAAATTTATTTCATGTTATGTTCCTATGGCATGTACTTAAGTTTCCAGATTCTAACTGCATATGGTACTTAAAATTTACTTTCTCTATATTAATAAGTTACAGTCTGCAGGATTCCACTGTGCTTAGCATTAATTTATTTGCTATTGTGATGTTTTGATATTTCGTCTCTTTTTGGTGAATGCAAGCTGGACTTCTGTATGTACTGGATTTGGTTTTGTTACTGATGGTATGCTGGGGAATAATGCCCATGGGACCACTTCTTTCTGTGTGAGAACCTGGGTGCTGGGCAGAATAATTGTCGGGTTCTTCATCCAGGCATTTCAAAGGGACCAATATCTGTCCAATATACAGAAAGTGATTTTAGGAACACTATTCCGTTCTAGCTTAAGTTACAAATCAAAAGTTTTGAAATACAAAGCTTGCCTCCTCTGTTCTTGGCTCTTTGAATTATGTTTTCTTGATTACTGTGAAGTCTTCAGTGGACAGCTTTAGATAAAACAAGCAACTGCCTGCATAATATATCCAAAAAACTAATTAGAATCATAGAATCATAGAATGGCCTAAGCTGGAAGGGACCTTAGAGATCATTTTAATCCAGCCTCCCTGCCGCCAGGGATGCTACCTCTTGACTAGAACAGGCAACACATGGAGGACATTGATTTATAGCCTGATTCTAAGATAAAGAACAGGGAATTTGAAATCATGCAACACATATCTTTTTCTGCTATTTTTATCATAGAAATTAAGTCACTTCAGGTTTCATTGTAATCACTGCACCAAATACAGAAATAGTAAGTAAATCAGGCATGATTTATATGTCAGTATGTTTAAGTATAAGAAATGTAGACCAGACCATGTCTTAGGTCTGAGCGAGGCATCGGAAAATGCAGGTCTTAACTTTTCCTTGCACCTTGAGAAACTGTGGGATCTGGAGGCTCAGCTCCATGCAGAGAAGAACACAAGCTGCTCGGGGAATGATTGTGGTGAGATGCTTACTATTATGTTACCTCAGGATCCTTTTGGGCAATGTAAATCTTTTATGCTTGCTAAGCATAGCCTGAGTAGCCAAGTTTCAGGAATCTAAGAGGGAGTAATCTGTTTATATTGTGCGTTGGAGAAAAACACAAGTGTCAAAATAACTAGTTTAGAACCTAGACTGCCTTCTGAACTTGAGCCATAAATCTGGATTCATCTGCCAGTCATACATTTCCAAGATAGTCCAATTAACTGCAGCATGATAACAGTGCAATATTTTGTATTTTTTCCACAAATCCAAATATGAACTGAATTTGCCCCATAGACCTCAAACACTAGAGTTCACCAATGAAAATCCTTAATAACTGAACTGAAGATGGTGAATTTGCTCCAAGTGGTATAAAAAAATGTATAACCTCTGCTGACACATATGCTGCTCTCATCCAGCACTCTTCTTCAGCAGGCATCTAAGCCCCTACGAGGGATGCAGGTATTACTATCTCTATTTTGCAGGAAGAAAAATACATTATTTTGTCAAACTCAAGAAAGAAGCCTGTGGTATAAATATGACATGTCTGTAGATTTGTCTCATCAGCCCACAATCCTACCATACACAACATACTGTAGGCTATGCCAACTCTGCAAACTGGCTGTTAGAGTAGAAATCAATGACTGCAGGCACCACAGACAGCGGTTTTTAAGGGAAAAATCTAAATAAAATATATTATAGTAATAAAACAAATTAGCAGCTGTTATCCTGAGGCAACAGTAATGAAGGCCTCGCAAAACAGGCCTTTATTAGAAGTAGTAACAGTAATCATAAGTTCAAGTTTAAATAAGTGAGCCATTAAAAGTGGAATGCTGAAATGAGCTGAACCAAATGACAAAGTAAAACATGCCTGGGGCAATGAACAGGTTCTTAATTTGTTTAACTTCCATCTCTCTGGTGTCTGGCTCTAAAAAATGATGTGACAAAAGACTCTTTGCTACATTCGAGATTGAATACTAAATAAATTAGTAATAGCAGCAGCAACAGTAGTACATACAGCCTATTCATCTCCCACAGTGCTAACATCACTAGTCCTCTCTGGCTTTGTTCTTGGGTTTTCTACTATTCAGAGAATATAGTTTCTCCAGGTGTAAGCAGTCATGAGACTCATCCAGCAAAGCTACCAGACCCTACGTTCAGTCACTTTTTGTCATAACGGAGGATTCTAAGCTTAAAAGTTTTAAGATCTGTTTTTATTTCTCACTACTGTTCTCTGATTTTTTCTATAATAAATTTAAGTAGGTTCCCCAGAGCTGAGTCTGTTTTGCCAAGGACAGTAGACGCAGGTGATCTCCCTGTCCTTATCTCAAACCATGGGCCCTTTGTTATATTTTCTCCCCTTGTCTAGCACAGAGGGGGGAGTGATTGAGCAGCTGTGTAGACACCTGGCCACCAGCCAGGGTCAAACCACCACAAGCAGTAAAATCATGCAGAAAATTTCTTGTCCCAACCCTATTCCTGAGGATCCCCTTCCAGGTGGAAGACCGCAGTGCTGGTGTGAAGCGCTGGGTGCCTGATCACACCTCCACAGGCACATCCAGGCAGACCTGGCATCTCCTGGACACCAACAGCACAGGTATAGTTGTATCATAGAATCATAGAATGGCCTAAGCTGGAAGGGACCTTAGAGATCATTTTAATCCAGCCTCCCTACCACCAGGGATGACACCTCTTGACTAGATCAGGCAACACATGGGGACCGAATGGGAATAGAACCCGCGACCTTAGCATTGTTAGGGCCACGCTCAACTGACTGAGCTAACCAGCCCCTTCAGAGCAGCCTTAGGACTGCTCTAGGAAGCTCTCAACAACTGTGACCCCGATGGAAAAGAACACCAAATTAGGTTAAAGCCACATTTTTCAAACTTCGCTATAATGTGACTTCCTATAGAATTTGTATTTCAGCTTTCCTTAAGAGAAAATGGTAGCTACTTTGCAGTATAGCCATAATGGAACTGTTGTTTTGTTCATATTTATTTCCCTGATTTTAATTCAAGACTGAGCTTAGCTTGTATAATCCTGTTTTGCTTTTCTGAAAATGCATTTTCTTGTGTACCAAAATGCTAATGAAAAATAGTACCAGAAAAATAAAGGTAACTGTGGCTTTCACGTAGCATTTATAAAACTGCTTTAAATATTGTAAATAGCTATTTCCATCACCAGGCATACTGAAGAAAGTTAACTAGGAAAAAAAATGCAATAATGACTTTCAAGGATTTACTGAAGGCAAAAAATTGCATTTTATAAATCAAATTCCTCAAAAACGCTGACTTAGTTTCAAAATAATTTTCTCTACTTATCTACTGAGTTTCTCCTTGCTGTGCTAGAAATTGTACAGTGAGCTTTATATGAACTGTGAAAATGGATTTGTGATTTTTAAGCTAGCAAATCTAAACCAAAATAAGACTTGCAATTTTAAAAACAAAACCCCTGCATCAACAGCTTCTGATGTTAAAAACAACAATCAAAATTTGACCAGTCAAAATCTGATTATAACAAACATCATTACAAAATGGAGACTTTTTAAATATTTTACTTGATTTATGCATCAGTGAGATAGTTTCCTCTTGTGAAGAACTGCATGCTACTCTAAATGTAAATAACTTCTATACAATCCATTTGTGCCCAGAACACCAGTAGTTACAGAAGCAAAACAGAAGCAAAGCCTGCAAAAAAAAAGTAAAAAAAAAAAAAGTAAAAAGAAAAAAAAGAGAATTGATTAGTTTATTAAGACAACTTCATAGTAAGAGTTGTTGTAGTCTATATATGAATGTAAGAACTGTTCTATCCTGTGTAATCCAACTGTCCTCCCTCTGATACTGGTAAATACTGGAAACATTGGACAAAAAATACAAAAAAGGGCTAACAGCTATATACTTCATAGCCTTTGGAAAGCAATAGGGTAGAGCCTTCCATCCAATATTGCATCCAAAATGTCTTGCTGAATAGCTACTTCTAGACTTATAATTGTTTACTCATTTTTTTCAAGCCACTGATATCCCTGATCTTCATGACAACCTGTGGCAGTTAGTTTCACAATTTAAATATGTCAGAATATAAGAAGAAGCATGGAAGAAAAGTGGAAGAAAAACATCACCTTTATGTTTTACACTTGCAGGGAAGTAATTCCGATGCTAGCACATAATTTTACAAAGGTAGCCAACGATGACTCATTATAGTTGTTGCCAGTAACAACTAACCATGTTCCATTCACTTTCTCTGAACCATTTGTAGTTTAAAGATTTTAATTTCCTGTGTGAATAGACAAATAGACTGAAGTATAACCTAAAGAACCACACTTGCTATACCCATACTGCCAAATTTATCCATCCCAGCTCAGACAAGATAGCTTGTACTCCCTCTTCATTCACATGTGCTCGCCCTGCTTGGAGTAGATTGGCCATATCCACATTACACAATATTCGACTCTGGATGTCATTTAGGCCCCATATGTCGCCTATATAATTTTAAGAAAAAATTATTTTTGTGTGTGTGCATGGTGGGGTTTATTTCAGTTTCAAGTACCTGAAATAATAAGTATACAAACACTGGTATTGTGTTGGAGTACACTGGAGGAGGGTGAATACAGGCAAATGACTTGTAGACTCCTCCATATTATCTCATGTGAGCAGTGAGTTATATTCAGAACTTCAGCTGGATTTAATTATTTATTTATTTTGTCAGAGCAAACTAACAGGTTCCTCATGAGAAGGAGTTTGGGAATGAAATAACATTTGTGCTCAACAGACATAGTAGGAAATCAGACCTGACAATGCACTGAGGAGCCATCGTTTGCCCATGGAATTGTACACACAAAGAATGTCTCATTGCAGGGAAACTGTAAAACCTTCTTACATTTCAAGTTATATGGAAACTCTGTCAGTTTTAGAAAATCCTACATACCAAACCCTAAGCTAAAAATGTCCTCTCATGCCCCTCAAAAATGAGCTTTTTTGCCCTAAATGATGGCAAAACACCCAAGAGAAAATAAATCTGTGAAGCATGATGTCTTCTCTCTATTCAAAGAAATCAATGTTGTCAGCAGTACTGAAAATTTCCTTGCAGAAAAATCATTCCTTGCAGGAAAATTATTGCTGATGTAGTAAGAACTTTAACTTTGCCTTTTCAAGGAAAGTTCCTTGTCTTACCACTGTTTCTTAGGGGACCATGGTGCACATTATCAAAAATTGCCAGTCTATGATTGTGGGATGGTTTGGGTTTGTTGTTTTTTTTAAACACTACTTGTGGGAGGCAAAGGTATTGTAGTTTTGACCTTTTTAATGGTAACACATCTGGATAACCATTGTATGTACCTGACAAAGCAGTAGAGTTAGAAGCACTTTTCTTCTGTATACGTCATTCACCAAACATTTGAACTGTATATTTTCCAGAGCATATAATTTGTACACATTAGAAACTGCAGGGAAATATAATTAAAAATTTAATATAACAAGTTCTGCTTTTGATAGGTGCCTACAACTTTTTTAAATTTAGGTATAAGTATTTAGACAAGACCTGAATATAAATGAGCTAGCCAGCAGGTGCAAGTCAAATGATGAAAAGGCTAATGAGATTTTGATCTTCTTTCTTTCCGTGAAATTAAATTTAATTTTCAACTGCTCTCAACATACACTTCTGTTTACTCTTATTTGCTTCTAGGAAATTCTGTGAGATTAGGCATCACTAGATACTGATTACACAAGTAGAAAGGAGATAAACATGTATGCCAATATTCAAATTCCTATAGTAAAATGCATTTAACACACATGGTTTAAGAACAGAAATTGTCAAAATGGATTTGATCAATAGCTGTTCTATAATGTTTTTCTATTTCTAATGGTATCCTGTACAAGTTTCCTCAAAGAAAGTTACATAGTAGCCATTAATTTTTCTATACATTAAGTTTCTTCCTAGCTTCCTAAGTTAATGGTTTCCTTATGCCCTGAAGAATACTTGTATAAAATATTATTTTATTATTGGTGTATACATTTTATTTTCTATTTATTATTCAATATTTTATAATGCATGTATAAATTATTATTTTCTATATGTGTGTATAAAATACTATTTTATGTCCTATCTATACTAACTATGGATGTTATCATTATGCTTTTGAAGGTTTAATCCTTTTTTAATTCCTACTAAGCTCTTGGTCTGAATACTATATTGCAACAATGGGTTCTAATAACATATTATTGTGTCTTTGACTATTTAAAATCCCTCTTAGCCCAAAATACCCTTCACCTGCCATTTTTTTCAATGCAGGATTTAATGAAAAAGAAACACTTTTCTGAAAGCCATGTTTGGCTAACCTCTTGAGTCTTGCTCACTTAGATCTCTAAGGTCCCTTCCAGCCTAGGCCATTCTATGATTCTATGGTTCTGTGATTCTATGATTCTATGATATGCGTTATCTTCTGTCTTCTTTTTTTAATTTTTTACTTTATTTTATTATTATTTGTGATTGTTAAAAGAGATAGATTCAGTGGTTAAAGGATTATCTTGAACAGTGTTTCTTTGTTGTGTAGCTTCTGCCTACATGATCACGAACAAATTATTGGTTTTTGCCATAGTGACTTATCTGCGCAGAGGGAATAGTAGTAATTCCTATCTTAAAATGATTTCAGCAATGTCCGGTGTGGTAGCTGGGGCTATCTATGCTGTTGTATTAAAAAGATAATGTCACTAGTTTCTGTAAGTTCTTGCTTTTGCCGGATTCATTTCTTTGTTTGTTTTAATCCTCATATTTTTATTCAGTGTTTGTTTTTATGCAATTCCTCTACTGAGGACATTGTATTTAATTATATGTTAATTACTAATACATAGAAACTCAGCTATATTAATTAATCAAACAACTTCCTTGTGTTACAGTATATGACTATGTACAATGTATGGATATGTATCAAGAAATACGACTGTTTAAGGAAAAATGTAGAGCATCAAGAAATTAATTTAAATTTCATCTTGTTAGACTATTTAACCAGTTTATACGTAGGCACTTCAAAGACTTTGCAACTACTGTTTTATAAAATGTGAGTCTTTGCCTTTGGTTCCTTATTGGGTGATAAGAACTGAATGCTTCAGTGAATTATATGCTGTTTTGTTTTTGGCCATTGACTAGATTAGCTATTTAATAATAATCTTGAAAGAAAACATAGTTGTCAGATGACCTCTTCATAAAGAGTTAAAATTGTTATGCAGACTAATAATTAATACAATTCAAATTAAAAAAATAGAAGACTTATCCAGAGGAGACCAACCTGACATCTCTCCTCTTAACTACTTCTCTTCAGGTGAGCTAAAAATTAGATATCCTAAGAAATATATGAGTAATTTAATGCATGAATTGCATTTTTTTTAAAAGTAAGATTCATATTGAAGAAAAGAAGGTCTTTGTTCCCCTTGGTAAAGTCAAACAGGGCATACTTCTCATTTGGCCTTTTTCTAGTTAGAGTGATTTAGTGAAATCATTATTTTAAGTAAAAATTCCTATTAAATACCACATTTATACTGCAAGAATGACTCATATCTACACCTTTAAGCAGCTTCATTACACTGTTAGTTCTGCTTTGTCAGTATTTCTGTGTTAAACTGTTCATATGACTAATTAAAATGTGATTCTAAATTCTGTTTGTTATTACTTCTGTTATCTTTCTTATAACACACCGACATAACATGTTTATGGGCTCTGTAAACTAATCTAATTTAATATTTTGCTCGTAAGTAAAATGCCCTGAATAACAACAGCTGCTGTTGGAATGCTGATTTAAATATATATATATACACACACATATTTTTATATATATATATTAGTTAGACTACGAGTTTTTACCTAACTAGCCATGTCTCCTTGCTGTCCCTCCAGAGAACAAAATCTTTCCATGGATGACATACTAAAATGGAGATGTTAATTTGTATTCAATTAAAGGAAACAGAATTGAGTGTATGAAAATCATACCCGTACTATATCCAATTCAAGGAAAAAAGAAAACAAGCATATAAAGAAAATGTATTTCACTATTTCATGTTGCTCATGTTGTAGAAAAGTAGATAAAGTCTTTCTTCTTCCAGGAAATATTGAATATATTAAATATGCCAGATTTCTTGGTTGCATGGCCTTCAGTGTGTGGGCTTTGTATCTCCATTGCTTTTAACTTTTTCTACCAGGTAGCACTGAGTTCCCTTGCCAATTTTCTCTGTTCTGTTTATATTTTTTTCTCTCTTCGCAGGTATCGTTGGAGCCACAGATTTGAAACTGATATTACAAAATTCACAGTTATTTTAGGCTATGTAGTACTTTGATTCTGTTCCCGTCATGCACAGGGTCTTCAAATCATGATCATTTTGACTATTCCTTACATAGATACAGAGCAACATGGGTAGCTTGCCCAGAGGGCCTTATATTTTGGTATGCCAGAGAGTAACTCTTCTCTACAAAGTTAATTGTCTTCAGATTTAGGTGGTAATATTTCCTCTCAATAACCCAAAGCAAGACACTGTATGATTTAAGGTTGTTTTGGAGTTAGAAGAAAAGCCATGACTGTGCAAAGCCCTCTAAGACTGTTTTAGGTGCCTAAGAAATGATTTATTTTTGTCTTCATTTTAACTGAAAACAATACATGAAAGAGGCCTACAGGAAAGCTGGAGAAGGGCTTTTTACCAGGGCATGTAGTGGTAGGACAAGGGTCAACTGCCTGAAACTGCAAGGGGGTAGATTGAGATTAGGTATAAGGAAATAATTCTTCACCATGAGAGTGGTGAAGCACTGGAACAGGTTGTCCGAAGAGATTGTGGATGCCCCAGCCCTGGAAGTGTTCAAGGCCAGGTTGTATGGGGCTTTGAGCAACCTGGTCTAGTGGGAGAGAGGTGCCCCTGCCCACAGCAGGGAGTTTGGAACTAGATCTTCAAGGTCTCTTCCAACCGTAACCATTCTATGATTCTTTGATTCAATGATTCTATGATTCTATGAAATATCAGAGTTGTCAAAGTCAGTAGAAATGCCTGTACCAAAATTCATAGAATGAGAACGTATTTAGCTGAAAATGAGAACGTATTTAGCTGAAGAATTTTATTCTCCTCCGCTGAAGTAAAATAAGTCAACAATGACTTATCTATAGTACATATTTTCCATGTTCTACTTTAGTCCATCCAAAGTCTATTGTCACTTCTGAGCATCCTGCAGTAAGTGTTTAAGGTTTGTGCATAACACCCCATCTCTCTTCAGGTGAATTATAACTTGAGCTATCTCCAGCCAGAGCATCAAGTGGGCTTTTGAAAACAACAGTAACAATAACCATGTAAGGGATTTCCTAGTTAACAGTGCCAATTTTTTGAATCATCATATACTGAATGAGCAATTTCTTTCACAAAAAATATCTAGACACACATGATCTATCATATTATATCCTTTTATAAGTTTTCAATTGTTAAGTGTCCAGCTCCTTGAACTTGAAGTCAGTGGAAGATGAATTTTAAACTCATTGCAAGACGAGATCACTTAGGGAGTGATATTATACTGCATTATACTCAGTTACATTATAGTAGGCACTACAGAATGATATTTAACATAGGAAAAGCATATCCTACCCCAAAGAACTTGCACCAAACAATTAAGGAAAATTGCCTTACTTCAGAGATAGGGATCACGGTAGGGAGAAACCAAAAGCCATTCATCAGAGACTGCAAGCCATTCAGATTACAACAAAAGCCTCCCAGTTCAAAGTAATGCCTATATTGAGGAAGATAAATTATGTATTTGTGTGTGTTTATTCAGTATTATATTGTCCATTCTTGAAGTTTTATGATTAATTTAGATTTTGCCTGTAACATCAGTTTTCAAGATTATATAAATCTGAGTGTTTCAATTTACATACAATGATCATAATGTATACATGAAATAGCTGGTAAGAAAAGCCTTGATTTGAAGATAATTAAAAATATAAAATAAACAGAACTATTTTTAAAAAAAAAAAAACCCACAGAATACTTAATTGATTTGATCAGCCTACAGCCAAAAGAGGCTCGAGTGTATCAGAAGATGCTTTATTTCAAAAGATAAATACATTTTATGGCATGTGCATTGCTGTTCTTTTCACAAAATAACCAAGAATGACAAATACAAGATCTTTACAGAAGTTGGTGAAAAAGTAAGGGAACTGCTTGAGAGAGTCCGGTGCAGAGCCACAGAGATGATGAAGGGAGTAGAACATCTTCCTGATGAGAAAAGGCTAAAGGAGCTGGGCCTCTTTAGCTTGGAGAAGAGGAGGCTGAAGGGTGACCTCTTAAATGTTTATAAATATGTCAAGGGGAAGTGTCAGCAGGACAGTGCCAGGCTCTTCTCAGTGATGTCCAATGACAGTACGAGGGGCAATGGGTACAAGCTGGAACATAGGAGGTTCCACAAAAACATTAGGAAAAGCTGTTCCACTGTGAGGGTGACAGAGCCCTGGCACAGGCTGCCCAGAGAGGATGTGGAGTCTCCTTCTCTGGAGCCATTCAAAACCCACCTGGACACCTTCCTGTGTGACCTACTGTAGGTGATCCTGCTCTGGCAGGGGGGCTGGACTAGATGATCTTTCAAGGTCCCTTCCAACCCCTGATAGTTAATAGTGTTACAATTAATTTTACATTAGTGTTAATAGTATTGCAATTCCATAAAGGAATTGTAATTACAAACTTGACATGGAAGTCCCGTGTCACAACGAAGAGAAACCCTGGCCTGTGTCAGGAATGGTGTTGCCAGCAGGAGCAGGGAGGTGATCATACCCCTGTATTCGGTTTGGTGAGGCCCCACCTTGAGTACTGCATCCAGTTCTGGGCCCCTCACTGCAAGAGGGACATCGAGGTGCTGGAGAGGGCCCAGAGGTGGGCTGCCAAGCTGGTAAAGGATTTGAAGCATGTGTGGTACGAGGAAAGGCTGAGGGATCTGGGGCTGTTTAGCCTGGAGAAGAGGAGATTGAGGGGAGACCTTATTGCTCTCTACAACTACCTGAAAAGTGGTTGTAGCAAGGCAGGGATTGGTCTGTTCTCCCCAGTGGAGAGTGATAGGACAAGGTAAAATAGCCTTAAGTTGTGCCAGGTGATGTTCAGGTTGGATATTAGGAAGAATTTCTTTACTGAAAGGGTTGTCAGTCATCGAAACAGACTGCCCAGAGAGGTGGTTGAGTCACTGTCTCTGGAGGTGTTTAAGAGATGGATTGATGTTGCGTTGGGGGGAATTGTTTAGTAGGTTGATAGAGCTGTGACAAAGACTGGACTCAATGATCTTCTAGGTCTCTTCCAGCTGATACAATTCTCTGATTCTATGATTCTATGACAACATTGAGATGTGTAAAAGGTTAGTGAGACAGGGAGAAGCAACACTGTAACATTGTGTTGTGATTAAATGGCAGGACTTAGACAACGTCTGATAGCCCATAGATTATAGTCTCCATTGCGAATTTTGTCCCAAGCCTTGTTGTCAGCCCTGCACAGGTAAAGCCTGAATGGCTAGAGCTGGGTCTATCAGGGACAGGGTTCTTGAATAAGATTTTTGGTATCTTACATCAGGAAAAGGAGGTAGATCTGCAGTGGTTTAGAGTTAAGTGTAAAAGGATCTTTTTGTTTCTTGGAGACCACATCACAGCAATTTGATTTCTTTTGTCTCAGTAATTAGGTGTCATGTTTCAAAGGCAATGAAATTTGGTTTTCCTTCAAAAGACTACCTAAACAAAAGCAGCAATAGAGAAAAAGACACAGTATGAACTTCTTTACTATGAAATTTAGCTGATAGTTTCCACTGAGATGCAAAGACGAACTCATTCATTTACAGACAGCATCTTCTAAGCATAGTTCACTAATGGATGGATAGTACGTAAAAAATATAATCCAGTGCAATTTCTGTGAAGCTATTTAAAAGATTTTATCAAATTCACTGTACAAATAAATTCAAAGAAGAAAATAATGCAGTATAATTGATGGACAGATGATTACTACAATACTTCTTAATCAGGGCCAATTTCTTTTATTTAGATATCTATTTGAACCAGATAATCATAAGACATGATAGCCTTCAGAATGCATTCTACTACAATAAAAATGTTAAAATTTAATCTCCTGTGTAAAATACAGCATCAGACATGTCCAAGAAAAAAAATATCTTCTACTTCAAAGGCCAAGTTTACTGCTTCTACTCTCAGAAATGCAGTTATCTTTAGCAGTATACACTAGAAGGCAGAAGTATACATTCCTAACATCTGCCTTCAGAAGCATAGCTTTCTTCATAGTTCAAGATTTTAGATCAAGACATTCTGCTGGAACAGACAACTTGATTTATTATAGAGGTAGTGCAATTTTTTTTGTTGTGTTTTCTTATGGGGACCAAAGATAGTCAATGGAATATGGATATGGAATGAAGAAACTACACAGATGAGAAAGGGCTTACAATTTCAGACTGTATTACTCTGTGGATTCCACCAACTTGCCCGGGATTTGTTGAGCCATGGTATTTTTATCTAATGGACTCTGTATATCTAACAGTCTTTGCTGCAAATGCTTACACATGTTTCTATGCATTCCAAGCCATTTTTTAAGTGAGATTTTTCCTAGGCTCAACAAAACATTCTATTTCATCCAAATAAAATAGCTGTTCCTGACAGGGAGACTGTTGTTAGCTGTAATAGCATATCTAAGTGGCTCTGAAAAAAAAGAACTCATTAATTTGTAGCTCAGGTTCATTTTGCACTGAAATATTCATGCAACGTCTGAAAGTGTCATCAGTAAAACATCTGGCTTGAAAGCACAAATCACCATTCACTATACAGAAGTGGTTGCTCTTTCCTATCTCCCATGTGATTCTTTACATGCTCAGCTTGGCTTGATTATAGCCTTCTGCTTCTTCTCTGGGACAAAGATGCATTGGCAGTGATCCTGAGAATTTTCAAAGCAAAATGGCTCTTGTAATGCTATAGGTCAGCTTGTTTAGCCTGTAGCATCTTTGTAATGCTCAGGTTGATTATTGCTTCTAACAAAACAGTCCCTAGTGACTCTCAGTTGCATTTGCATATATTCCAGACTGGGCTAGGTAGTGAAATAAGTAGTAAGTAACCTTAAGGAGAAATTATCCTAGTCTACCACTACAGTGCCTGCTCCAGTTCACCTTTAGCTGGAGAAATGTACCTCCTCCTATGGAAGAAGAAAACACATCCAGCTCTCAGTTGTTTGTGTCTGGATTGCCTAAGTCATGGAACTTTTGTCATCCTGATATGCCTGTTGTCCAGGCAGTGCCTGGGTACAGACGTGCTCAGCTGGATATACATTCAGATCCAAAGCAATCAAAAGAGACTAACTATGTCACTTCAGCGTTAGCTGTGAAGTTATTAATGCTTCTGTCTTTTCTTTATATTCTCCACTATGCTTTAGTGTGCGGTCGTAAAGCCAAAATCACATTTTCCCATGCACACAAAACTGTGCTTTGTCCCATTGGGAAGTATTGCAATGCCCTGGAGTGTTTCATGCCAACAGAAGATGCACCTGCAGAACTGTCAACATATGATCCAGTTATTTAGACTCTCCTTCTATTCCATGGAGAAAAGCTGTTAGAATTCACCTCATTTTGTAAAAGATGACTAAATCCTGAAAATTTATCTTCTTTACATAAAAAAACTTAACTCTTGATTAGAATAAGGTGATAATTTATGTCATACCAATTGCAAATTGGGTGGACTCCTGGCCTCAAAGTTAGGAAAGTGCAATATACTAAACATAAGTCACTGAAATTGCATGGTAAATAGCAATTCACAGAGAATGTAATTTTGGCAAAACTTTCTACTCTTACAGAGACTAAACTTGTTGTGGATGTTTTTGGTTTGTTTTTTGAGGGTTTTGTGTGTACAGATTTTTATCTGTGATTTTTAAAATCTACCCTGAATATTATGGTTCTAGTTGTCTGACCATAATCCTTTTTTTCCCCCTTTTTTTTTTTTTCCAATGAGTATGTCCTTAAAATTTTCAGGACTCAGTTTCTTTTAACTATGATATGATATTTGGTAGTGATAGCTCAAAACTATTTGGGATGCTGCATAATTTCTAGTACATATATATATTTTTATTTCTTTTATGTTTTTTTCTATGAAAGATTCCAAGTTTCTGTGAAATTATTCAACACCGAAACAATTTGTCTTAAAATTAACAGTGCTTTTTCCAAAACAAAAATATACCCAGAAGATATCAGATCTCAGGTTATTCTTTAGTTTGAATTCTGTGCTTCTCCTTTCCACCATTACCTACTTCAGTCTTGAATCATGATGCATGATATCCCATGTCCAGGTGGAATACTTAAATCTATTTAGAACAGAGTAGATACTACAAGCATTTTCCAGTACACTCAGATTTTGGTATGTCTATTTTATCTCCATTTTTTGGATGCTGATCTTCAGCAAAAGCGGCAAAAAAAAAATTTTGATTGCATTCAATTGTTTTAGAAACATAGAGATATTTTATATCATCTTGTTGGAACAGAAAGTATTTTCTTCTCTATCCTGACATTTATTGTGGAATGATTATCTGTGTACAAAAGGAGATGATACTTTCAGTCCAAGCAAATTTCCCACAGGAAGATATCTTTTTTTTTCAGCTCTCTATGTGATTTTCTGATCACATGTAAATTAGAGGGTAATCCTGTGTCCCTTATTGATAGGATCTTGATTTGTCGCTACAATGGACAATTTACTCTGTGGAACAATTCCTTATTTCATTTATTTCTGTCCTGTGTAAAAGAGAAACTGAACCAATCAAACATTTGTAGAGCAAAATTTGTCAATCTACATATTATTTAAAATTAAATTGAAGTATTTTCTGCAGTTACTAACAGCTCACATCACACATATAGCAATAAATAGTCTTCACAGTTGTTGATTTCCACACAGTTGAAATAGAAATAGTTCATTGCTGTTTCCTTGAATATTTTTAGACAAAAGAAAAATTGCATTAGGAATATTTGAAAAATAAAATTAGTTGAAATAAATTACCCTGAAATTAGAAAATAACATTTATAGATGCTAAATCCAAGGTTAAGTTTGAGAGATATAATTTAGTCTGCATATTAAGAGCATAAATTGGCTTCCATTTGTCCAATTCACTTTCTCATAACATTACAAAGTAAGCTATAGGTAAGTCTTAATCTGATTTTGTAGACTGAGTGACAAAAGCTTTCAATTACTTTTCCTCAAAGAGCCTCAGAGTTGCAGGACAGGGTTCATTTTGCCAACTCTGAACATAGAGAAATATAGATGTGTTCCCAAAGGATGTTTGTCTTGAAATTATGCAATTGAAAGTATCTTAAAAAGCTTTCTGAATATTAGAATTTACTTTTGAAAGGCCTTCTCAGTTGTAATTCTGCATTTTCTGTGGAATTAATAAAGATATCAATGTGAAATATTAATTTTCTTTATTTCACAATGTGTTGAATTTATTTTAAGAATTACTAAGATTTTGAACAACACTTAAAATTAGAACAGCTTGCTCCTATATGTGTGGAGTTTTGGAATGCAGTACATCCATGGAAGTGTAAAAGAAAATCATCGATGACTTAGGTTTTGATGATAAAAGTGATATTTATTATATATTTTAGCTATTACTTATTGATAATATTTATTTGATTAAGTGACAAAACTTATTTAGAAACATGTCAGGACAAAGCAGTTGTTCATAGCAGATCTCAAGTAGCCCACTTCATGTTTTGATTGCAGCAAACAAAATATTTTGAACTTTGTTGGGCCACTTTTTCTAGGAAGAAAAATGAACAAAAAAACCTAAAACCAAAACCCCTGAAAAAAAAAAAAAGAAATCCAAACTGAAATTAAAATAAAATCAACCCTAAATATTTTATTTAAGTTACAAAGGTTTCGAGTTCATTTTCTTATGTCAGATATCTTAGTAGAGGCTCATGTTATTCATCATGGCTGGGCTTCACAAATGAAGATTTGGGAAGGGCTCTACCCACACTTGCTACAAGTGCACTGATGGCTAAAAAGGCCGATGTGAGATAGGCAAGTCCAGCTGCAAAAGGCACAGCGGAAAGTCTCATGTATACTAGAGGCTCATGTGTACTAGAGTGATTTGACATTGGAGAATGGTTTCATGTTCAAATTCTACTTTGCTGCCATATAAACAATATTGTTTCAGTAGCATATGAGTGAATACAATGTGTTCTTTGTGTGTATTTTATTTTAGGATACACTTCAGAAATCATATAAATATTGAATCTACAGACAGACCATCATGTTTAAGTTAATTTCAGTTATTCATATAAAATATTCTATGTATTTATGAGAAACCCGAATATACAATAATATATTATATAATAATGAAATGTATTGTATACAAATACATGTATTTAAACTGACAGCAAATACTATTTTAAAATAGACTGCTGCTTGTGATGACTAAATTATATTTTGTTTTTTTGAAAAATAATGCCTACGTGATATATCAAAAGATACAGCGTTCTAAAGTAAAGCACTTTTTCTTACTTTCAACATAGTTCACTCATCAGGCCTATTTACTTTAGCTGTCTTATCAGTTACAAATTGCTGGGGAAAAATAATACGCTACACATAGTTTTTCTCATCTCTGTGTGCAAGCTCGATTGGAACAGCTTCCTGTATCCATGACTCTCAGGGAGTGCACTGAAGTTATGAAATACTTGTAAGTATGCCAAAAATTTGACTGAATGATGGTATTGATTCTGTTAAAGATTACCAAATCAGAATGGACATATTATATACTTAAAATTACAAAAAATGAACTTTAAAGGTGTAACCACATTTGAAGAGTATGAAGAGGACAGCATCATAGAAAAGAGAAGGAAGTAGGAACTGAAAATAGTTCCAGTGTAAGTGATTTGGCAAGGGCTGAACTCCACTTCCAGTAGCAAAGAAATGGGGCAATAAATTCTAAGATGTTTCAGCTTGCAAAACAGGAGTGAGCTAAACAGATCCATCAAAACATGTCTGCTGAGGAAATGGGAAAATGTAACAGTGAGTAGATCTCAGCTATGGGAAAACTTGCTTAACAAGGCATGTAGTGACAGGGCTGTTGAATCTGCAGTCAGCCTTCACCTCTTTGTGGGTAACTCACGTCAGGCTTGTTAGAGCCATGAGCACAGTCTTCGGCACCCTTCTCCATCTCTGTTCCCAACAGTGCCTTCAGTTAAGATGCATGCTGGATTGAGAATTTAACATGAATACACGTACATGTACAAATCTGTTTGTTTTTTTTCCCCCCCACCAAAATGTGGTGTACCAATGATATACACTAGTTAGCACAAGGCAGCAACTTCACCCTCTAAACAACTCTTAGAAGTGCTCAGGCATTGACGTCCAGTTTAGCAGTACATCTGCACAGATGAATCAGGGTAGATTCTCTCACCTCTAGTTTCTTAGCTGAATTTTCTTGTGACTGATTTCAAGACATGCTGGTTTTGACTTTCTCGTTCTTGATTCAAAAGTTAAGAAATACTGTTTTAGAAATATATCTCCTATCCGGTCTCTTAGTTAAAAATTATAGACAAGTTTTTGACATTTAGGTCAAGCATTCCT
This sequence comes from Apaloderma vittatum, assembly GCF_000703405.1. Taxonomy (NCBI): domain Eukaryota; kingdom Metazoa; phylum Chordata; class Aves; order Trogoniformes; family Trogonidae; genus Apaloderma; species Apaloderma vittatum. The sequence goes on along the minus strand of NW_009709861.1, from coordinate 32,176 downwards.
TTAAAGATCTGACAGAAAGAAAAGAGAAATCTGTGCTAAAAGTATGTATGTTGCATTTCAGTTCCTCATGACAAAAAAAAAGAGGCAAGGGAATAACTTCACTACATCTTTTATGTCTCCTAATGCCACAGGCCAATACAATCAAATGCTTTCTTTAAAGTATAAAGCTGTTTCTTAATTCACGCATTTGCAATATTTCTAACATCATTAGGAGCAGATTTCTAAATCTGCCCTAAGTCACTGAGCATTTCCTTTCCATAACAAGGAATCTCATAATATAAAATAAATGATTCTATGCTATTCAACAACTAATGATACCACAATGAAATGGTTAGAGAATTTTCAGTCCTTAGGTACATATTTTTAGCTCTCTGCCTGTATGTATCAGGCCTGCTAATAGTAACTGCAAGTATATGTTTACTTTTTACTTTGGAAATGGGAAATCTTTCAAGAACAAAGACATAGGTGTTAATGCTTGATCTTGGCAGTGAGAAGAAAGGAATAGCCCACTGAGGCTCACAAAGACCCCAGAATATTCGACTGTGAGAAGAAAAAGATTTGGCAGCGGGAAAACCAGAAGCAGATATACTTTCAGTGCAGCGTAAGAGGGATTCAGCACTCAAAAAAGAAACCAAATGCAAGGAAGACACATGAATTCCTTGAGACTGCTCTGACTTTGTTTGAAAGGGCACTCAGAACTGCTGAAGGAACCTTGGTACATGTCTGTGTGCTAGTATTATGCATATGTATTCTTGCTAATGTGAATAGACTTTGATAACTGAATCTCTTATAAACTGTGTACATCTGCTTGCTTCTGCTGTTAAGTACCGTGGGAGGTCCCTGCCAATACTGGAGGTCTTTTTTGTACACAGCAAGCAGGCATGGCCAGTTGTGAGGTTGGACATCAGAAGAATTAATTTTCCAGACTTTAGGCCATCAAAGAGCTTTCAGATTGTTGTAGCTGGGTCACATCCCAGTTAGTTAACCAGAGGAGTTGGTGATTCAAAGTCCTGCTCAGCAGGATGCTTGAGCACCTTCTGAGCTTCAAGTGTCTGATTGGTGCCACTATTTAAAATGTAAAACCTCAAATGATTAAAACTGGCCCTAGCTCAAACTTTACTAACAAGGTCCTCAAAAAATAAGGGCTCCTAGTAGCAGTATCAACAGATGTCTCTCTCTAGAGTATTTATAACTTCATTTTTTCCCGTCTTATTTAAAATGCAGATACACTGGTTATTCATGTGCTTGCCATGAGTGCCTTTCTTAATCAGGGCATGGTGGGTGAACTCCCAGGAGTGCATGGACGTAAGCAGGAGGGAGGTCCCAGCTGCTGCAAGTCTTTGCAGCATCAAACATGTCTTCCCAGTGCTGTAGTTGGCAACCCCTTTGCTGCCAGACCATTCTCAAAATGGGATGGAAAAGCTAGAGATAAACCTCCATTTACTTCCTAGCCCCTCTGAAATGACTGCTGCTCAGTAGGCTCCCAGGCGGGTAGGCTTCTTCAAAAATATTACAAATCCCAAAACTATGAGCTAGTGTTTAAGGTCTAGAGGCTGTCTGTGTCCTTTCCCACTTGCAATTTGTAGGAAGGGTCAGCAAGATGGACCTGAGAGGTAGTCTGGCCTTAGGCAGATGCATGAAACTGGCCACATGAAGCGTAAGCCTCATAGTTTCCACGTATCTCTGCACTGAATATCTTGCATAGCTCCTATCCTAGTTTTCTGACATGTGTGAAGGGTAAACCTGCAATTGTCTTAGGTACTTTACAAAGTCCGTTGAAAGGAACATGAAAGATGGCGACATCTACTTAAATAATGAAACCTTTTCTACTGTGTATTCTAGGAGAGGAGAGAAACCACCCATTCCAGTGAGCCTAGTGGCTTTGCTTTACTTTTCTTCTTCATTTCCCAGAAAGACAACAGTGGTATTCAGCTGCAGGGCGGTTCTTGGGAATCGAGGGAGAGGGCTGGTGGCAATCTGTGCTGCTGACACAGTGTCACTGTGTAATGAGGCATATTGTACCGTCTCAGCAATGTGTCAAGCCTGGGAAGTTTCAAATGGTTTGGTTAAACTGTCTTAAAGAATTTAACTGCATGGAAAAGGGTTTTATAGCCTTCTTTTGTTGTTAGTGCTTAGAATTGGGTTGCACCAGCAAAACAATCTGTGGGCTTGCCCGGTTATCTGCAGGGGTTTTGGTATATCAACATGATGCACAGCTTCTCCCAGAAAAGTCAGTAGTTTGGGGTTTGATCTATTATAATGTCTCACAACAACAGAAGTATTTTATTGTTTTACGGGAGAAAGGTGTATTTTGTCACATTCCCAGGTTTCATATTACCAGGTGTGTCTTCAGCTTCAGAGATTTCCTGTATGTCCTGTATTTGCTTCTAAGCAGTGCAATACTGCTTGCAAATCAGCTACATTTTGTCATTTTGAATTAAAAAGCGTATTTCATTTAAGCATTTCGTAAACTAGTATTAATCAAAGGTGTTGCAGTAAGTGTCTGAAGTCGACATGCATTACATTATTCATAATATGGGGGAAAATTTCAGGAGCTAGAGGAACTTGCCCAGTATCACGTTGGTGGCATGATCTCATCCAGAAAGAGGGAGAATTTGAAGTTTTTTGCATGATAATGTACTGTAGCATGGAGACTCTTAACCTTCACAGTCCTTCAAGAGCTCACAGGGAGGGACTGATGTGGAGACAGAAACAGTGTCCCTGACTCCTCCACTATAAGACACATACATGCCTTACAGACAGGCACAAAGGGTTTTCAGATGTCAGCTATCTGTTTCATCTTTCTGTGCTTCATTGGATTAAATGATCTCTAAGGTCCCTTCCAGCCTTGGCCATTCTATGATTCTATGATTCTATGATTCTATGATTCTATGATTCTATGATTCTATGATTCTATGATTCTATGATTCTATGATTCTATGATTCTATGATTCTATGACTAAGCTTGTCCTCCTGGGAAAAAAAAAAAGAAAAAAGACGTAAAAGAATTTGATATTTCAAAAGAGATCCATGAGGATGATACACAGGAACTGTATTGGGCTTTATCCATTAAACACATAAAATACTTCAAGAACATCAAGACGTCAGACACAATAGAAATAAAAAGATTATTAATTGTTACTTTACAAGGTTACCTGGAGGAGTAGTATAAGTTGCTACATTTATTAAAATAGCTTGAAAAATGAAAAGTATTATGTAGGGCATAGGAATTATTGTCCTTATACTTCATGCTAGTCAGAAAGATTATTTAAAAATTAATTTGATCAGCAGTCTAACCAGGGAGGATATCATCATGAAAAGAATTCTCCTTTTACGTGTGGTTCCTTTGAGTTTTGTATGCCTAGGAGGAAGCACCAACTGCTTATGTAGGCACAATTACATTTGTACAAATCGATTTACACATCCACAGGCAGCAAGAGCAGGTGTTTGATGTCATTATTGTCAGGAAGCAGCAAGACTGTGTTGCTCTGCAAGGAAAGGTAAACTGGGGTGGATGGGATAGAAAGGTAGTGCCCTGCATGACCAGGGATGGTGTCACACGGTGGCTGGGCAGGAGGAACAGAGCACATCCATCAACCTCGATCAGATCCACACAGCAGTCCTGATCTGTAAAGAAGTCCACAGTGATAAGGCAGAAGGCTGAGTCAGCACAGTAAGGACCAGATCAGCAAAGTGCAGTGTAACCTCTCTGCCTTGCTCTTTTGTCAGTGGCCTGCAAGGTCCCTTCTGAATTTGCAGTATAAGGTGCATTTGGCATATGTCATTGCTAGTGCTGGTTTTACCAGACTCCCTGGGCTGCAGTCCTTTGGGAACTGATATTTCTTCCTAGAGTTACGGACCGTTCATGTTGTACAGAACAAGCACTTGGTTTCACTTTCTAATAGTTACAAATATATGTGATACAATGAGTGTCATACCACAAAATGTCATACAAAGCTAAGCAGAAACTGAACCAAAGTAGGCAATAGTGACCTGGCTGTTAGACAGTTGCAGATAAACTAAATAAAACAAAGCTTAAGACAGGCTAAGATGGATCCAAACAAAACATAACGAGTCCTGGAACCTGTACTTTCAGTTTATCACAAAGGCTAGAGCCTGTTGGTAACAATGGCAAGATGTATTTACTGGTTCACCAGGCTACACAGAGCACTTGCAGGAATAACACCTGCAGCCAAGTTGTCCATTTCTGTTTGTAGCAGAAGAATATTTTTAACTTTTCCTGGATGTAATAACCATACTGCCTTTTGCCTTCTAAAGAATGTCAATACTGCCACAGATCCCAAAAGAGAATGGTTTAAACAGAAGGAAAACAGTATTATATTTTTCAGACTGTTGGACTACGGTAAGTTTATTCAAATAGATATGCACATACAAAGCCAACAGAACTGCTTACATGAATATATTACATGAATATAAGTACATGAATATAATAGCTAAATTACTAGGTCTGGGGACTTAAAAGTTTGCATTCAACCCTCCCTTGAGTTCTTAAATTTAGTTTGCTTTCCACTAGCCCAAAAGAATCAACATTTTGCCATTGATACTAAAATAGGAAGGAGGAGCTCCTCTTTTTAAGGTGTAGTAATCATTTCCAATAATAATAATAATCCTAAATAATAAAAGTAAATTTTAGTTAATAAATTTTGCATAAGATTTTACTGATTGCTGTCTGACTTCATGACTGTCTACAGTCGTGCGAGCACTACAGCAGGCATGCGAGTAACGATGCTACTGGTTTCTGGTCTTCTTCTGTAAGTGCTGGGGATGTGAGGCTGAGAGTCTAGACTCAGTTGCAACTTCATCCCAAGACTGATGGACTTTGTAGGCGGCTGTTTCTGCCTTTTTATCAGTATGTAAAACCTTTCTTACATTACTAATGGATGTAAGCTGAGTTTATGGATTTTTTTGCAGAGGTCAGAACTCAACACTAGAATTCCTTACATTTCCTTTTCTGTCCAGATGAAATTTGTTATAGACCTGAACAACCTTAACAGGAAGGATGTTGAACTCCCATACCCTGTGCTTCCTTGCAACCCTGGCACAGTAATTAGAGGCACGGTTTGGAAGGTCCTCAAGCACAAGGAGAAAGGATCTCTGTGTCCTAGGAAGTGTTGTAGAAGCTGGCACTGACAGAAGCTTGAACTCACCCTGCACATTTAAGTTCTGTTTGTTTCAAGTTCTCACAGGCACAAACTCTTGTTTCTCTCTTGCACCGAATATGTATGTACATGTAGCCATTTCTTTTAGTTCTAAGGGAGCCCTAAATTACTAGTGGAAGCTATTGCTAAAGAAGCAAAGTCCTGTTCCTATGTCTCACATTTCTGTCTGACTAAGCATCATTTTCCATCAAGTGGCGATGTCAAGAGGCAAGTTTTCCATTCCATTTTCTTCATTGTGTTTGAAAGCATAAAATCAATCCTTCTGCTTTAATCATGAATATTTCTCCTCACTTTTAAAGTCATTCTCTGGAAAGAAAGGACCACTGCATTATTTACACTTCTCTTACTTTGTGTATTCTGTACATAATTGAGAAAGTTAACCTGTAACAACAAGGGAGCAAATACATTGGTTTTACCACTTGACCATTGACAGTTCTGTCTGATAATGAAATTCAATCTACAAATTAATGTTGCACTTTAACACTTTACAGTTTATTATTATGATACTCTTTGGTGCCAGCCATACATATTTCAGTCAATTTTTAATATTTCTTTATGACTGACTAACTGCTCAAGCCTAAACTCCTCAAAGTTAGAATTATCTGTGAGATCTCACTGGTGACAACCATGCTAATGCAGTAATTGGTAAATTCCCAGCTACTTTTTACTGTCTTTCCTGAGTTCCAATGGTAATTAAATGAGAGAGGATGTAATTATACATGTAGCCATTTCTTTTAGTTCTAAGGGAGCCCTAAATTACTAGTGGAAGCTATTGCTAAAGAAGCAAAGTCCTGTTCCTATGTCTCACATTTCTGTCTGACTAAGCATCATTTTCCATCAATTTATGTTTTATTTATATTTGCTGTCTCCTTCCTCTGTAAAAAATACATTTAACAGTGAAAGTATACTTTTCATCAGCATGAGCCACTTCTAAATTTTGACTTCATATTAAAATTCCATCTGTCTTAGGTAGTAAACAGGTTTGGTATAATGTACAAAACAATTAGAAGTTTATTTCTGTGCTTTGGGTGAACGGCAGGCAAGTCAGAGTGGGAGAAAAAGCCCAGTTAATGCTTGGACTGTAAAATCTGCAGAAACCATCCCAATTAGTGTAGTCCAAGCAAAGGATAATATTTCTGTCTGCACTACTGCTTCCAGACATGTGCCACTTCTCCCACTACACATCTACACTGTGTCCCCGTGAAACTCCCACTGAAAGACATTTCTCTCATTGTGTGTAATGGCACATACACATCTTCTGGCATGTGATGGAACCAAAGGGTACATGAATGAGGGCAGAAAACTAAAATGCATGAGTTGCTAACAGAGCAGTAATTTTCTCCATTTGTAGCTCATAAATCTACATATCTAGGTTTCTGTCCTCATCCTCAGGTGCTCATTTCTCTCTGGACTAGAGATACCAACCCTCCCAGTTATGACAAATGTTGAATTAATTGTATGTGCAGCTGCTTTCTAATGGAAGGATAAAGGCATCTCTGGGGAGGAGGATTGGAAATGATAATTTATCTTTTGTTCACCAGCTTTTTGCATTCATTGTTGGTTGTGTGAACAAGTGAAAATAAGGGCCCTCTTGACAGTGCAGCCCGCTTCAGTAATAGACAAGTTAATCATAATTTAGTTCCAGAACTATGACTGCAAACATTCTGTAGGAATCTGTGAATACATGAAGTGATGATAGTATTTCCCTCTCAGAGAAGGATAGTTAATAAAAGTTGCTAAGGAAAAGCAAAATTACAAATAATTTCACTGAGATGTTTGAGGAATTCCTAACTAAATCTGTGTATTGACAAGTCCTGTTCCAACAGGAGGAGAAATACATCATCTGAAGTTTTGAATTTGGTTCTTGGGGTGGAGGGGGGGAGCAGGCAGTCTGTAGGGTTCTTTGAGTTTGGTTTTGCTGGCTTTTCTTTTTTTACTTAAAATATTGCAATTAAAGAGAGGAAGTGCTATGTAGTGGGTGCAGAAAATACAGCAATTAATATTAATCTGAATTTGATTATTTGGCTCTTCAGCATTTCATTGGATTGTGTCGACTTCGTAATTTGATTGCTACACAGATGTAAGCTGTGCTGATTGCATTAAAATATGCAAGGAAATGAAAAATATTACCAAACAATGTTCACAAAACAGTTCTTCCCTGCTAGCTGTGAAGATTTCCTTTTGGGAAGACAAAAGTAAAGGATATTAGAAATAATCTCTCTATATGGACAAGTAGTTAGGCTGTAATACTTTGTTTCTGGTTTTTATATGCGTTATATAACTAATAAAGACTTTATAGATGTGAGATATAATACGCTAAAGTATATTAAAAGGGTCCGATCCATAAGGAAAGCTTGTGCATTATACTAGTGCTTCCAAAGAATTTATGAGGATCATACACATTAAATTTAACGCACACACTCTGCTATGTCATTGTTGAGGAGTGCAGTAACTAATAACTGTTGTATGATAGTTCAGCCAGAAGCAGCTCAGTCAGTACCTGAGCGATTCCCTGCAGTGACCATCAGTTGCAAGCTTATATTTTTTGTTCCTTGCTGCTTTTTTCCACTTCCTGTCTAAGTGCCCTAAAAGAGAAGGAGGAAATGCAGTAGAAATTTAAAACTTTGCATTGTGGTTTTATGTTCGTTTGAAAAATGGAGAAGAAAAAAGCCAGCAGTAGTAATAAAGAGGATCACTAACAATTATTCGGATAACTCATCTCTGTGACTGAATTTGGAACGGAAGATATAGTTGGAAGATTTGAGTCTGGCAGCTTCATGCTGAAGTACTCCTGTTGTTTGTAGAATGGCTTCTTACAGAACAAGGTTGTATTCCTCGTTTCAAATCCAGTTCTCAGTGAGTAAACAAACACAAAATGTGTGAGGATATCCAAAAGATGACCCTAGATGGGAGATGGTTTATATTTCATCTCCACAGGCCAGCCTGAAGCACAGCCTTTCTTCTGCCTTGCCCATCCAGCTGTACAGCCCACCCCTGAGCACAGACGCATTCATCCTTTCCCCGGGATAATAAAAAGGAAACTACAGCTTGGGACTCATCCTCACTGCATATTTTATGTAAACTGGAGTGATTGTGATAGGACTTTGTGAGGTGATAACACACAGTGAGGATATCTAAAACTCTGCCAGTGAAACTAACAGCTTTCATGTTCTTTTTTTAGCTCAAGCAATCCCTTAAGAGCATTTTTTTTTTAATAACTCAATAATCAGATACATGCATAGACTTTCTAATTGCTTCTACAAGTTCCTCTGGTGTCTAATATTGTATTAAACCATGGTAGCAGGATTTCAGTTACTTATGCAAAAATCACATCTGCAATTGATAGAAATATTTATCAGTGTATTCACTAAAATGAAAAAGCGTTGAAGCAAGTAATAACATTTAAAACAAATAGGAAAGCACAAATGAAATGAAGCATCTGAATAATTACACAATATGTAACGCAGAATAAATGATATCAAAATTCCACTTCTGTTTCAAATCAATAACACAGAAATGTGTCAGAAACTTGATGATGGTGTGTAACTAAAAATTTAATCCAGTCAAAATATCTTTGCGGCACACTCATAGACAATCAAATCTTCACAGTTGTTTCTTAATGAAAAGCAGTTGGTTTCTGGAAATGATTAGCTTATTTTATAGCCACAATCAAATAACATACAGAACTAGGCAAGGGTCCTGTTACCAAGTTAAACATTTTAATTTACAGAGTATAGAGAAATAGTGTATTGTAATATTTTGCAGTCACTTCTTATTCAGGTTTCAGAATACAGCAGACTTGTAATGGCCAGGGCATAGCAACATAATGGTAAAACAAAAAGAATAATTGCTTAGAACTGTCCTAAAAGGCAGATGTTCTGTTCACAAGATACTGTACTAAAAATGATTGTTGGTATCCCATCACCTGAAAATACATGAGCCAAACTAATAGAGGTGTTGGAATACACTTCTGTGTTGAATGTTTTATAGTTCCTGAAAAACAGAATGTCATCACCTCACATATTATGCCCTAATATGTAAAGCTGTATTTCCAGCTGATGTCACTTACGACAATTCCCTTGAAGTCAGAATAAACATCAAGAAGGAAAATTTCCAATTAGTTACTATAAACACTAATTTACTGTCTTGTCTGTCATTCATTTTTTCATTTGTTCATTCATATGTCCCTTCCTTCCTGCCTTTTCCCTGTATTTGTTTGTTTATAAAGTTTTACCATCATCAGGAAAATATGGAAATAGTGAAAGGAGAGAGAAAGTTTTCAGAAGCAAAAAATCTTTATCTCTGAGAAAGCAGTAACAAAACATTAAAAGGAGAGCAAATTTAGGTTAGATACAGAGATGCAGCATTTAATTTATTTGAGCACACTGAAAATGGGCTTCTCTAGATAATTTAAGAAAGGAAGATTCACATAAGCCCAAGGATAAGTAGATCTTAAAGTAATGTTTGTCCAATCACAGATGGGATATAGGCACTGGATCTTGCCGCTATGGCACCATATGACTGTGTGGAATAAACAACCCTTTTGAATGTCTGCATTTTTATATTTTCTAAACTATTTTAGAAAACATGCTTGGAAGCAAGACAATGAGTAAACAGCATTAACGTATATTTCAGAAATAACTCCTCATCAAATATTTCCCTGGGAGAAAATAATAATGGCATGTTATTGCTGAGAGTTTATGAATGTATAGAACATATATGCACAGGCAGGGTTCCCTGCAAGAAGAGGTAGATTTTTAAATTATTTATGGCTAGCTTGTCTTCTGAAATTAATCTTTAATTCTCTTTCAAAGCACTATTCTACAATTATTATTACTGTCCCCATCAGGCTGAAATGCATTCAGCTGGGGGAAAAAAAAATTTTAAAAATCCTTCTCAAAAAGTACTGTATCAATTTCAAATCTCACTCCAACTCTTATGGTACAATTTTTTATTCTTCATGAAAAACTGTCAAACCACATGACTGGTAGTACCTGGGCTGCGTTACAGAATCCATATAGTCATATAGTTATTCAGAACTAAAAGATTGTATTCAGGAAAATGATATACCAAAGATTGTGGGGGGTTTTTTATTGCTAATACAAGTAATGTTGTCAGATTAGTATAACCCAACTGCTACTGAACATCCCCTAAAGTGTCACGGTTATCCATAAGCATATATTCATTTCCTTATACATGAACCAAGATAGATAGCTACAATTTATTTGTCTGCAGACTGTGTTGAATGACTCCATTTTTACTGTGGTCTCCAAATGTTCGTTTGCAAAATTATTTTGATTTAGTTAATGCAAGATAAGTTTTATGCATCAAAACTTAATCCTATCTCTTACTCCTGAATGCAATACTTTCAGAATTAATCTTTTAATATCTTCCAGGTAACTTAGCATGAGCCTCTGTACTAATAAACTGCTGGTTTTACTGTGATATAAGCAAAGCCTGAAATTGTTTTGCATTGATTTTTTAAAATGTGCACTGGTTGAGCATACCTCTTCTTCAAAAAAGCCAAATATGGCAATGCAGTGGCGATGTGGTGGTTAGTTATACCTTTCTATTTTACAGCAATGAATTATGAAGGGCATTTATTTAACAAGCTCCTTTTGAAGCTTTTGTACATGATTGCAAATGACGTGTGTGACGTCCAGCAGTCCTTTCTTTTGCATAATAGTCACAGATTATATTTAGGAAGAGTAACATGTAGGTAAAGTGACAGCTCCAGTCACTTAATGAGAAGTTTATTAAGAAACCAGGACTGATTATCAGTTGCAAATTAACCATAATGTGAGTAATCAGCAGAGATGTCACACTGGTGCAAGAAAAATGATAAACAGAAGAATGTTCATCCCTGTGCTAATCAAAAAGTACCTACAGCTCATTACAGAATGTCATTTGCAAGAAACTAGGGATGCAGGGTTTGGGAAATGTGGTTTTGGTAAATGCATTTGGCAATATCACCATACATACCTTTAGACTGTATTTAATATGCCAAAGAATGTGGGTTTTTTATAGAGATTCAATGGATTATTTACATGATAAAAGCTACACTTGTAATATACAAAAGCTTTATTAAATTTTTGGACCTCTAGACTAGACTGTTTTTAAAGAAGCAGGAAAACAGACTAAGTTGTTTTAAATAATTTTTTTTTTGCCAGTTGCATGGAAATAATTGTAAAATATATGCAAAAATCAAGCCACAGCAACCAATCTCATACAATTTGTTCTAAAAAGGATTATGTTATTATTTTTTATTATTAAGTAGTATGACTAGCAAGAAAAAAGCTGATCTGACATATAAAAACTTACAGTTTTTTATCATTCAAAACATAACGATTGATAATACAGATGAGAGGGCAAAGTAATAGCAGCAGTAATTTTGTTATAGTCATCTTATTTCTTTTCATTGGTCCTCAAGTGATCTTTGTTCTTCCACAGGTAATTTCATTCCTTTAAATCCAGTTCTTCAGTTCATCTGCTGTATATTCTGATTCCCTTTTTCCCTGGCAGTGCCCATGTCATATGAAAACATCAGTGATATAATTTAATCCTTTTTTCTCCTTTTGTCAGGTTCACTACTGAAAACATAAAGTAAAACTTTCATGTCCTAGAGAAACGTCCACTATTTAATATAGTATTTTGTCAACACATTTCCCAGGTTCTACTCATAACAGTATGCTGCTGGACAGAACTGCCTAACTAACATTTTCTCCTGTGGCAGAGATCCACAAAGTGTTTTGCTGTTTGTTGGAGTGGTTTTTGTTGTTTTGGGGGATGATATTGTTTTTTTGAAGTTTGCCTACTTTAGATCACTCTTTTTTAGTCACTGATGAAATTATATAACAGAGTAGTATGACATAACCTTCTTTCGTAAAGCCCTATTCTGTTTCATCTTATTCTTCTGTTTATACCCATGCCTTTATCAGTCTTTTTCTCAATTTTTGTTTTAAAGATGAAATCAGAGACTGAGTCCTGGATTCTGTTACAGAAATCTCTGTTAACTCTTTTCTGTGTAGGTATTGTGTTACTTGGAAATATTTTTCACTTTCTGTATTTCAGAGTTTGATAGGGAATAATTGACTATGTGTCCAGTGCCCTTATACCAGCCTCTTTGTACCTACCATCCAAAATTAGATTTCCTGAGTGCTATTTTAAACCTGGCATCACTAAATCACCTCAGTATTTTTTTCAGAGAGCTGAACTCTGTAGATAAATTTCTGCATTGGCCTATTTCAACTATCATAGTTATTTCAATACTTGCATAGAATTTCTGTTGCTATCTTTGTTAATGAGAGAAGAAAAGTCTCAACACAATAAAGAACAAGATTAATTTTGTTAAATTCAG
>NW_009709861.1:0-19629 GCF_000703405.1 Apaloderma vittatum | reverse complement strand
CAGGAATTAAGATTTTATTTTGTGGTTTTTTGATTCCTGAAATAAAATTAAGATGAGGCTACTAAACCTACCTTCTCATAATTCTTTCTGGGGGGGGGGGGGGGTGGTGCTTATACTTCTTTTAAAACCCTATTTTCACCCTTTGATTAAAAAAAGTAAGTTTCATTTAGGCTTTAAAATGGTCAGGTTATAGCTATCAGAGGAAACAAGGTGAAGTTTGTTTCTGAGAATATGAAAAAGAAGGTGATTTCTAGTGTTCTGAATACATATATTAAGTACAAGCAGAGGAAGAAGTACTACTAGAAAAATGAACTTTTTCTGAAACGACAGCTGTCTCACAAAAAAAAAAATCAAAATAATGTATTTTTTCCCAATTGAAGCCAGATGTTTCTGTAGGACATTTATAAAATAAATTTTTAATCTATGAAACAATTTGTCCATGCATATTTCATTCTATTCTAGCCTCAAATCTGCTCATTTTAATCAGTCATTTTTATGACGCTTAATAGCATTCAGCAGACCCAATATGTGGCTTGTATGTGGGACAGTTTATTCTTACAAAACAGATAGGAGAGTCTCCAGTGAGTGGAGAGATGATGAGCAGAAAAACATGCAGTTGGCCCCAGGCACCAAAACCAGCTAGATACATGAAATATTTAATGTTTCTAGTTTTATGATGTTTTAATGAAGCAACTAAATTTTAATTGTTGCAGGATTTTCTTTTTTTGATTCTCTCACGTCAGGGATTAACATTTTTTTCTCAGCTCTTTTGACACTTCTCGAAGTGTCAGTGACTCACAGACCACTTCGGTGAATCAGCAAGTGTCAGGAAAGCAAGAAAGCAGAAGACAGAAGCTGGGGCACGTAATCCACAGGCAGGTCAGAGCCCACGAACAAAGCTGTAAACCATGGGGAAACTGAACGGACTAAAGGAGCAAGGGGAGAACAACGCTGGGAATATTGCAGAAGTCACATCTCCTCATGCCCAAAGCAATGAGCAAATTTAGGGTCCATTTCAATGAGAAGAATTCAGTGGTTTACAAACTGCAATATCAAATCTATTGTGATAAAAATGCCTAACAGTGTGCAGAGCTTTTTGTACCAAAAGCTAGGGAGGAAGTTGAGTGTGTTTTCTCTTTAAAGCCTTTTAAAATGTGTTATTTTCACTGCTCATAAACAAGCCAGTGCTACAAGCTCCTACCTGCATGCAGGAGGGAAACCTAGAATTCCCATTCTGTCTGGTACCCAACCTACTAGAGGCTGGTCCAATCCAGGCAAATGGGATCCGTTGTGCTTTCCGCTATCCCTATGCACAATTTCAAAAGATAAAGTGAATGTGAGCATTATGAACAGAGTAAAACCAACAACATCAGTGTAAACAGGCAATATTTCCTCCATGTTACACGAGGAGAAACATGGTCCCAGTTTAAATGGTAGTTCTGTGAAGGCAAAAAATGTGATATGACACAGATGCTGATGCCACACCATCAAGAACTAATAATATTTGTGGCAAATTCTTTATAAGCCTCTAGTATTTTTGCAAACAGACATGATCTGGACACCACGCCACACAAAAACAGAATTATTCTATTCAGTGACCTTAATGAGATGTCAAAAGGGTTAATAAGAAAATTAATTTATCCTTTTAAGTACAAGAAGTAATTAAAGTCTAAGGGAAAACTGTATCATAATTGAAAATGAGTAATGAGCAAGTGGGATGTGAAGGAAAAATTAGTTTGGTAATTAAGACGGGAAGTTCAGTATAACAAGAAAGAATAATGTGTTTGTCACCTATGTCACAATTATATATGCTGATATTAAGTGCAAAAGCTTAAGCCCAAGTAGAACAATAGAGGTAGTGAATGAGGAGGTGTTTGACAGTGACACTGCATTTTCAGCTGGCAAAAAAAACTCCTTTGGGGACCAGTAATAGGTAGGCTCCTGATAGACTCAGAGCTTTCAAACTAACAAAGCTGAAATGCATTAAAAAAGATTAAATAGCATTTGTACTAGTATTTGTATTCAAGATCCTGAAGTTACTATTTCCTTGATCTTTAAGAAAAGTTTCCTGAATTATACACCAGGAACACATTGGCTACTATTTTAATAGGATGGGCCAAAATTGCTTTCAATATCTTTCCCCCAAAGTCAATAGTTATCCCAATGATGAACCTTCTTTATTACTTTATATGTTTCACATCTGAATTTTTATTCTGAAAGTTTGAAGCTTGGAAAATTCTCATATCTTAAGAGACATTTAAGAGGTTACAGCAATTCAGAAGGCACAAAAAAGCTTAGGTATCATGTCTTTCATTCTCCGTGGCAGCTGATGTCAATGATATCTGGATGCAATAAAGACATGAAGGAAATGAGTAGGATTGAATTCTGAAGATGGCTTTTGCATTCCCAACCCTCAATATCCTTTACTGTGTTTCTTAGGAAGATACACTTAAGGCTTAGACAGCAGACTTAAAATTAGCTCTGCACGCACTCTTTTTTTCTTTAGAATGTAAGTGCATCACATACTTTCCTTCTATGCTCTCTTCTAAATAGGTTGTCTTTTACAGGCAAGGTATTGTTAAAAGAAGAAAAAAAAGCAAAAGGACACATAGAAGCAAAAAACCTGGTGTCAGCCATCAATTACTTGCTGTTGGGAAGAGAGTAAATAATTCTGAAGATTAACATCATGATAAAGACTTTATGCATATGTACAAGTCCTGTATTTTGTTCTCTTCACAGAACTTTTCAGCCTTCTTTTTAGAAGGTCAAGACAATTAAAAATTTAATTTCAAATCTAACATAAGAAATAGATTCTAATAATCAGGTAACTGATTCCCACCATTTGATATCCTCTAAATACTATTTCCAAGATTAAAGTTCATCCATACTTCAAGAAAAAACAGAGGAAAGACCTGCATAAGTATGGAAATTTATGTTGACTTAAGTGATGCTGAAAGGAAATAGTGACTTTTACTGAATGAAATGAAACAAACTTTACTTTTTCATCTATTGCTTTTTGCTGAACTGGAAAAAATAGTGAGCTGATGTCATCTTTCCTCATCATAGCTTGAGCAATTAAGGAATGAGTTTTAGTGAACACAAATTTATAATGAATAAGCATTATCTGAGCACATGTATTGTTTAGCATACCAGTGTCCCCTTTCAAAGTCTTAGAAAAAGCAAGATTATTTTAGATAAACATGTTTATGAAAGGAATCTAAACACTGAAACTCATATTTTGTCAAATCATAAAATTAGTCTGTTTTACCAAAACCATGAGCCAAAGTAAATACTCCAAAGCAAAACCAAAGCAACAGTACATATGAGTAACCAAGCAAATTATTTTCCTACTCCTCTCTAGTCCATCATTTGAATTAAAAAAAAATTTTCTGTTATGAAGTGTTCCAAAAGCAATAAGACAGTTATGTATACTCTGCTTAAAAGATGAGATCAAAACAACCTGAAAAATAAACACCATAAGCACATAGAAAAGCTGAAGAACCAATTCTCACCAGCTAGAGAGAATACTCCTAGCCTAGCCTCCCTCGTCGTGCATACTCACTCTTACAGTCTCAAACATCATGAGAGCTATGTTCTCTAAACTTTTTCACTCAGCTCACATTACTGGTACTCATAAAGGCTTGTGTGATCACAATCTTCTATGCTTTGGGATCACATATTACGATATATATATCCTATGTATGATATAACTGTGCTTTTCAAAGGCTTTGTAAAATAGTTGAAACAAAATTTGAAGTTCTCCAGCAGGGTTCATAACCCAGGTTCACTTATATAGAGAGGCAAAGAATTATGTTGCAATTGAAGTTAATCACTTCAGAGTATCTTCATCCCAGTGAAATGTGTAATTTGACTAGGAAGTTCAAACATCACCTTTTCCAAGAGCTGAAGGGTGATTTAGTCTTCCTGGCTCTTCTCCACTCTTCTGTGAGAGGGAAGAGAGGCCCTCAAGAAGGAGCTGTCTGCTCCGCATTTTAACACAAACAAGAATGCTAGAATAGGAGATAGGCACTGAAATTAAATGCCTCTTGTTTGTACTGAAAAGTGGCAGCATTGCCATTCTTATTGGCACATGCCTAGCATGATCACCGTTGTCTTTCCTAAGGTAGACACATAGCACATCCAGCTGTACTGCTGCTAAAGAACGAAGTGTTTGGTACAGGAGGTAGAGAGTTTCCTAGGATGTAATTCTGCAGTTATAGCTAGAAACATTTTTTGTTGGGCATTAAAGCTTGTTGTCTTCAGAGCCTGATTATTTGTTGGAAAAATACAAGGAAATTCCTATTGATTTGTCAGCCATCTGACCCTGAAACCAAGCACTGGCATCTCTCATTTTTGTCTCTTGATTTAGTCACTCAGTACTGAGTTCTGTTGTACTCTGCTGACTCTAGTGAAAATAATTTTGAACTGGCAAAGGTAAACCTCGTTACAGTGATACAACACTGAACCTGTCAGCATATGTTACTGCCCCATGTATTGTCACAGAGCAACCCAAGCATTGGTGCTTGAGCTTCCTTATCCTTTTTCCTGGCCCTAAATGTAAAGTACCTTCTCGCCAAAGGCACTCCAGTCGCAAAGATCTCTGTGGTGTTTACATTCTACATCATGCTGAATTGAGTTATACTGATGAAAAAAAAACAAAACAACAAAAATAGATTCTGCGATGATCCCTGTGAAAAAAACCAACTAACCAACCAAGTAAAAGTCAAAGTCAAACATGTGCTTGAACATAGAAACTAAAGCCAAAAAAAAATAATGTTGGAGGAAACTGTTGTCCTGAATTAACCCAGATCATAGTTTACTTGACTGCATAAAAGGAAGGGAAAAATATCTGAGATTAATGTCTATAGTATTGTCAGAGTGAAATTCATGGTTTGCTGACTTCCTAAATTACCTGGCACGCAGCTAACCCTGATTTTAGCTTTGTCTAGGCAAGCACCTGTCATTAAATGGGCATTTAATCTACCATTCTAATTTAAAACGAGGCAATAACAGAAAAGAAAATAAGACGTGTCAGTTAAGTGTTTTAACATTCAAAACCAAGCAAATGTCATGGTTCACAATAACAGCAGCAGAGAAACTCTTAGCAGAAAAACCTTCACATTTAAAAATACATATCGCTAAATAAAGGTTCTGCCTTAAATGCTAAACACAGATTAGACTAGTTCCACTAACCTGTAAAATACCACACTACGGCCTTATTGCTTCAAGTGTTAAAGTTGAGAAAATGGTGTTCAAAGAGAAAATACTGACATGTTTGGGCAGAAACACAGAGATTTTTTTTAAGCTACAGGAAAACAATTATTGGATGCAAAGCCTTCAGTAGCTAACCCCAGTCTTACTGGAGAAATGAATATTCTTAATATGCTACTGATTTAAACGAGTTATGAATAAAATATATACCACAGAAAAAACTTGACAGTTTCTTTTCAGTTTTATGGAATTTTTGTCTCACTATCAGGAGCTAATACTGTTCAAATACAGTTGTGTGTGTGCATATACATGTACACATATATATATATATATACACATACACATATGTGTATATCTATATGTATAAGCATATAGGCATCTGCTTACCTGTAAATATATATGAAAATATACATATGCATGTATAGATACATGTATATAAGTATGTAAATACACACACATATATATGCATTTATGTACATATGTGTGAATACACATATATGTGTATACATGTACGTATGTACCCAGGGGAGTATACATATGTAAGCATAAATGCACAAATGTATATGTATACATGTGTATACATGTGTATGCTTATATGCATTTATGTGTATACATGCACATATAAGTATATCCATATGTGTAAATACATATTCATATACCTTCTTCAGCGCGCTTGTAGCAAGCGTGGGTAGAGTCCTTCCCACATATTCGTTCGCGAAGCCTAGCCATGGTGTATATCCATATATGTAAATATATATTCATATACACACATGTATATAGGAAATCCATATATATGTTATATGTATTGTAGGTATTTCCAACTGGAAAACTTTTTGTGCCTTTACAGAACAAGTAATTGATATTGTTTCAATTTGAATTTGTCTAATAAGAAAGAAATATATTGCAAGCATTTTCTTTTCTGTTATTCCAGCTTTCCATCAGTACCACCTCCAATTTCTGTACCTGAGAAGGAAAAATAATGGATATGAGGAAACCACAAATGACAAATGTAAAAACCCTATTTTCTTCCAGAAAATGGGCAAAAGTGATGGTAAATAAAGGAACAACGTGTATACTTCAATGTATAATGGTACTTATTCTCAAAATGTGATCTTCCTAAATTTATTACTTCTGTGAGAAAATATGACAGTAAGAAGCCAGCTAGAAGCAGATAATGGACTATCTTCTTTTATTCCTCACACTGCAGCAGGTGATAAATAGTTTTGATGTCCGTGCTTACTATTTTCTTCTGGTTTTATTTTTTCCTTGCATCATATCTCAGATCGGAGACTAATAGCTGCCCAAGACAAGATACCTTGACACAGCTTCTTTCCGTCTCCAACAGCTGAAGCTATCAAACACCTGTTACCAAGATGAAATGAGGAAGAATGTAGATATTTTGCTCCTTGACAAGTGTTGTATTTTTTTCAGATTATTAAAGAGATTTTCCTTGCTAGCTCTGAAGGTATTTGACTAAAGTCCAGAAAATGGGAATAAGCAAAGAGCCTGATTAGGTCTTGAGCAAAGATGTAGAGCCAAAGTATTGTAGTGACCTGGTTTTGACTCCAAAGATGACTAGTGATTATTTTTTTCTTTATGAATAAATTCTAATAAACAAATTCTATTCAAAAGTGAAACAGGTGTAAATCGGCATGTAAGTGAGCAGGAGACCAGTAAAGAAAGAGCAAATGGATATATTGTATTCCTCTGGAAACTGCTGAGCAGTCGATGGAAATTTTAGACAAAAGGAAGTGAATCAGGAAATGCTGTAGTAAATCTGAAGTCATACATTCTCCTTTGACCTCAGACTGATTTGGGAGAAATAAATGATTCCTTAGGAAACTACTTCCACAGCTCCAGCTATGAAGATACTCCTTTAGGTTACATGTGGGACAGTTTGACAATTTCAGAATGGTAGGCTGCATCCTTGTAAAAAACCCATAGAAATGTTAACCGTGGCCATTTTTAAACCTGAGACTTTTTTCTATCTTTCCTAATTAACAGCATGTCCTATAAATTTCAGGAACTTTCAGGTGAGTAACTAGATCAGTTTTAACCGGAAAGGATGGGTTTCCTGTGGTTGAGACTACAGCTGCAAAGATAACTGTGAACAAATTCTTGAAAAATTAAAAGCTGAACTATAACAAAGGGTTAACAAAGGCATCACCTGCTAAATTATTACTTGAATAGAAAAAAAAATTAAAAAAACCCTTAGATATATCTGGGGCAAGTCATATTTACCATACTGCCTGAGAATTGTTTTTCTTTCTGTGGATTGTTCATCTCGGAAATCTGCAAGTTTGCACTTGGCCATGCTGAACACAGGTGACAGCCAGCATCTAGGTCAGGAGGAGGCTGGATGCTGAAGCCAGTCCAGCTAGTTAAAATTCATTTGGCAGGCTAAGGAATGCTCTCAGGATTCTCTGATCACATCACCCACAACTTCCTTCTTCTATTTCTGTCTCCACCAGGGGAAGAGTGGTTGAATTTTTTTGTTCTAGATAAATGACTGGCTTAATAATGCCATATGTGTCTTAGGCTACTGATGTTGGTGAATAACACTCAAAACTCAAAGTGCTTTTTGTATGGCAGGTTTGAAGCTATACACACAATGTGTAATGAAAGAGAAAAGGGTGGTATGATATATCTAAAAGAACTGTAATAGGCTGAAGAGAAAAATTGTCAAATGGAATTGATAATAAATTTTAAACTAATTTAAAAAATAAATCTTTATGACTTTTTTAATTATTTATGAGTCATTAAGACACCTCAATTGTTATTGAGAGTATTTTAAGAGCTACCAGGATCTTCTAAGACTAAAGATAGAGGGATTTCAAAGATTTCACAGGCTTACTGGTTTAAAGGATAAATTAAATCTACTTTTCTTTGCATAACACAAACCAGAAAATCATATATCTGAGATACTTTCCAGAGGGTGATCTAAAATAAATGCCTTCATCTCTGGTTTGACAAATCATATACAATAAATGATAGAATCATAGGATGGTTTGGATTGGAAGGGACCTTAAATATCATCTAGTCCCAACCCTTGTGCCATGGACAGGAACACCTTCCTAGTAGGTTTTGATAAGATAAGATTTTTTTTTTTAATTCCATTGAGTAAGAATTTCCTAAGATTATTTTCTCCATTTCTTTTCTTCCTTAGCATTTTTACAAAGCCATTTAAGAACAGAACATTTAATGAAACAGCAAGAAAATTTTGCTCCTGAGAAGCATGAGCATCTTTTTAATCAGTGCATAGCAAGAAAGTCTGTAAGAATCTTTTCTACAGGGAGTATCAGCTTCTGTGTTTACACTTGTTCCCAGGAACTCCAGCTTGATGATGCGTGCTTCTCAGAAACAGACACACTGTGTTATTTTTATTGATAGCACTTGAACACTTTTTTACTTCCATATGGACAAAACACATCACAGATTGCCAAATCCTGCTGTGTGCACTAGGTTGTAGACCTAGCTCTGATATTGTTTTCCTCATGCCTAAAGTAACTCAAGCACATTCTCCACATGAATCACACTGTCCGTGTTGCTTCACTGGTTTGAAGTGTGACACAGTATATATATCAAATATAATTTAGATGGTGTGTTTCAATATTTCAGTGGCGCAGGAGCTAAGAACAATAGAATTGCCATAACAGAACAGAACCAATGGTCCATCTAATCCAGCATCCTGCCCGAGGCAATGGTTGCACGCTTCAGAGGAAAGCATGAAGGCCTTGGCACACACACAAAATTTAACCATGGAAGGAAATTGCTTTTTGATTCTGTCTGTTGCTCAACTAATGCTACAAAGCATGAGCATTACTTGTCCCTGTAATTGTTATCCTAGTCAGTGGAACTGTGCATGATAGTCTAATTTATAAATGTCTAATCCTTTTTTGAAATGTGTCATGCAATGTTGTGAGGGTTACTGTGAGCATATATGCAGTGTTGCTGAGATTAAGATTATTTTTTTCTTTTCATTTATTATTTTTCAAACGGGCAAAAGATCTATCAGCAGATGGTGCTGTTGCAGAGAGCTATGTAAATTCTGTACAACCCAACATACAGACAATTAATCCTTTAAAGGATGGTTTATCGTCAGGTGTAATGAAGTCTCTTGGGTTTAATGAAGGGAATGCCAGAAAAGTCGAGTAACATATGCTTTCTACTCCATTCCTGTGGTGGAGAAATTCAAAATGATATGATACCATGAATTATATTTTTAAAATAGTTTTACTATGACAGTTTTTGAGGTCCATGGGTCTCAGACACGAGGAATTAAAAGGCAGAAGAGGGAAAAGTGGCAAGGGCAGGCAGAAGAAAAGACCTCAAACATAGAAAGAATAATCCCAAGGGGACTGAACTGCTGGAGAGCAGCGTAGGAGAAAGGGATCTGGGGGTTCTGGCGGACAGCAGGATGACCATGAGCCAGCCATGTGCCCTCATGGCCAAGAAGGCCAATGGCATCCTGGGGTGTATTGGAAGGGGAGTAGCTAGCAGGTCGAGAGGGGTTCTCCTCCCACTCTACTCCACCCTGGTGAGGCCAGATCTGGAATATTGTGTCCAGTTCTGGGCCCCTCAGCTCAAGAGAGACAGGGAACTGCTTGAGAGAGTCCAGCGCAGCCACAGAGATGATGAAGAAAGTGGAACATCTCCCTTATGAGGAGAGGCTGAAGGAGTTGGGTCTCTTTAGCTTGGAGGAGTCTGAGAGGTGACCTCATTAATTTTTATAATTATGTCAAAGGTGAGTGTCAAGAGGTTGGAGCCAGGCTCTTGTCAGTGATGTCCAATGACAGGACAAGGGGCAATGGATACAACCTGGAACATAGGAGATTCCTCAAAAATATTAGAAAAAACTTTTGCCCTGTGAGGGTGACAGAGTCCTGGCACAGGCTGCCCGGGGAGAGGGTGAAGTCTCCTTCTCTGGAGACATTCAAAACCTGCCTGGACACGTTCCTGTGTGACCTACTGTAGGTGATCCTGCTCTGGCGGGGGGGGTGGACTAGAAGATCTTTTGAGGTCCCTTCCAATCCCTAACATTCTGTGATGCTGTGATTCTGTGATAGAACATAGAAATTCACCAGAAGTTCTCAATGAACTAAAATAATGGAGAAGAAACAAGGTGAGTACTGGACATTACTGAATATCTAGTAAATGAGTTCTTTGACAAGTTTGTAGATATTCTCATCTGCTTGCTCTGTTCCTCTAGAAGAGGCTGACCACCTCAGCCTGCTGTGTTCTCCTCCCTCTAAAGTCAACACAAGAAAATGTCAACCTGTCTTCTCTCACCCACTTCAGTATATGACCAGAAATTCATCAGTGGATTGTTTTGAAATGAGTGCCTGAAGGTCAAAAGTCATTCACTTCTGCTGATACCACCATGAAAAAAGTTTGTGGAGAGATGTAGGAGAGGTTCATATCTTCTGTAATCTCTTGAACTTCTGTTGCAGGACCTATGTCTCAGAGTCCCACATTCTGAGACTCACTGTTGCAAGATGAACAGTAATATGGCAAAATGGGAGAAAAATCCAACTGTAGGGACACAACTTAAATTATAAATACAAACTCTTTGCAATCAATATTTTTTTGCACACTCAAGGAGTCATGGAGATGTTTAATTATTGCCCTGCAGCAAGTTGAAAGATTGAGAAGGAAAAAAAAAAATGTTGCTCGCTAACCAAAACTAATGCCAGTAGTTATATAGACAGAGATTTAAAAAATGGAAGACACATGAAAATTACTGTAAAAATAACAGCCAATCTGCTTTAATTCATTCAAGTCCCAACTGTGAAAATAATGATTATCCAATTCCTTATATATTTAGAATTCACAGTTTCTCTAGATGATCTAGAGACAGATAGCATCTGGTAGTAACAAAGTTAAAATGAATGGAAGAATCAGAGTAATTAAACTCTGTGAAAAAAATCTAAGATTACAGAACAGACACAAAATATGGGAATTTTATAATTTGCAATAATGGATGCCAGGCAGTGAGTTTAATATTTTTTTTTCTTTCATTGTCTAAATGAAACTGAACTGTAGCATGGGAAGAGCCAATGAAGTCTAACAAATCTTCACCAGTCGCAGGTACTCCCCAAATGTTGATTTCATGTCATATTTAACAGATAGTTAAGCAGGGTGACACTTAAATATTTGTAGATCAGGTTTGGACAAGTTCCCAAAAGGGTACTAAACAAAACTTGTTAGATCTATTTGGACCATACATCTTTCAAGAAAAATACATTACCTTTTTTTTCCCATGACCCCTGATTACTGTCCACTGCTGATCATTTTCTCTGCATTGCAAGTTCTATTGCTCAGTAGATATATTCTCTTTTTTCCACAATGTAAAGTATGATTTTGATTCCTAAGAGTGTGGAGATATAGAAATGTGAACAACTTTTCCCTTCTAGTACATGAAAAGCTCTGGGATGTGTATGTGCTACTTTAGATATGCAATCCTTTAATTTAGGTTTGAAGTATTAAACACAGGCAGATTCACATCTGCATTTCAGATCACATTTCTGTAAATCATGATATGTATTTCTTTACTCCCCTAACAATCATTTAACTGTCTTAATAACAAAGGCAGTCTTATTCAATTTTTGCTCAATTATTTATATCTGTAATAACTTTCATCTTCTTTCTCTTTTTCCTTCACTTCTCCCCACAAGTTATGCAAAGAGTATACTTGGTTTGATCCTTTAAACATACATACGTATTCCACAACAGTAATATTCAATTTCTCTTATGGCCACTTATTAGGCACAATAAAATACTTCCTCAGAATAAGAAGTTTGGGACAAAACTGTCTCTTTTTTGAATCTTTTTTCTAGAGACTTTCCCTTCCCCCAGTAAATATTAAAAATCTTTAAAAATCACTCCTGATGTAAAGTCCTTCCCATCTAAGGCTGAATTTTCTCGTGTCTCTACAGTGTACTGTGGGTAGATGTTACGAACTTAGAATGTTTGGAAAAGACCGTTAGAGAAACTCCACATTTCGTTTAGCTCTATGAGCACAGTTGAAAAGTGATTAATAACTCTGTAGTCCAAATTTCTTTATTAACGGTCCTCATAAGATCTGTGCATTTTAAATATGTATCTGGAAGATTTTTCAGACACAGAAGTTTACGTGGATATGGGTGATGCTTTCAAATAAAAATGTATAGCACTTTTTAAATCAATTTTATTCCCATGGAGGATTATCACTGATCTGAACAGCAGTTTACTTCTGATATTTACAGATAATGACTGTTATTCCCCAGGGTATCACTCTGATTAACTTGTACATATATTATTTTTTTATTAGCTTACCCAGTGTAACATTATTTTTAAGATGTTTTTTTTCCTAAATGTGAAGCTAGCTGGTCCCTTGGCTTCAGGCAATTTTGATAGTCCCATGCTTATTATGTAACAAAGATGTAACCATCAGACATTTATAATAATTTTGTAACTAACCCCATTCTCTTTAATGATATAGAATATTTCGGTTAGCTCAGTCAGTTAGAGTGTGGTGGTGATAACACCAAGGCCACGGGTTGATCTACATTTGGTCCCCATGTGTTGCCTGATCTAGTTGAGAGGTGTCCCTGCCCATGGCAGAGAAGTTGGATTAAATGATCTCTAAGGTCCCTTCCAGCCTAGGCCGTTCTATGATTCTATGATTTGTTTCACAGACAAGATCTTAGAGCTGACATTTTTTATTGCATCTTTGTGTTATCAAGTTTAACTTATGACTTAACATTGAGGTTTTAATGTGATACTTATGGAAGGACTGAGGCTTCACATGATTGTTACAGTGATTGAGTTCCAGAGGGATCTGCTTTTAACAGCTTTCAGACAGTGAAATCTGGCTTTTATAGCAATGCTCAAGTAGCTGTGGTGCTTGAACGGTGGCAACTACAGAGCTTTTGCAAGGATTAGATGAGCTTCACTGCAAACTCCCTTTGTCAATATTACACATTCCCTCATAGCAGAAATATTGAAGCTGACCCTCACTGCTGGCTTGTTCAATAGCCATATTATTTCATTGCCACAATTATTTCATTTCAATATACTTTAATAATTACTGTCCACCTCCTTCATCTCCCTTTCTGACTCCTTCAACAGTAAGGAGACAAATATTCCAACCACTATTGGGATTCAGATTATGTCTCATCAAATCACATTCCTCATCGTCTCTTCTCCTGTTTGAAAGGTTTGAAGTTCACCACTAGTTTTCAAGGAAAATGATTAAAAAAAAGATTAGTATGTTTCTCCGTGTGATAGGAGACTCAGCTTTAAATGATCAAACTCTATAGACAACTCATAGAGAATTCTTCATTTCTGATGTGGCTAGATACTTCCACATATTTTTTTAAATATGGCAAAGAAAAAATTCTAGCTTCTCTGGATCAAGAAATAGACAGCTTGATCTCTTGTTCTTTTTTGAATTGGAGTCGCTATATTGCCTGACATGATATACCTCTGGAATATGTGATGTATGTAACAAATAGCAACATTTAACCAAAGTTAGGAAATATTTTCATTTATCCCATTTATTATTATTATTATTTAGCTTGCATTACCATGATTTTCTCCAGGACAACAGATTTCTTCCCTCCTCCACCCTCTGCCTAGGATTGGTAAATCACTGAATTTATACTGTCATAAAAGATCATTTAGTGGTTTTAGGAAATAGCTTCAGATTCCTATTATATTCATATAAATAAGTTTTTCTATTTTTAGATGAAGGGTTCTGCCATGGTTGAAACAGGAGCACCTCTTTCGTATTGTGCTTTACTGGATTCACCCATACTTCCACATGCAGTCACACTCTTAATTTTGTACATTAATGAAAATGGAATGTTACTTTAAACTTCAAGTTTAAATCAAAATTATTTTTAGTATAAATTGTATGCACAGAATTCTTTGATCCTCCATGACATCTTTTCGTAGAGCATTAACATAACAAAGAAGAATAAAAGCAGCTGGAAGAGAATGGTTAAGAATCTCTCTGCTGCAGAATTTGAAATGAGGCAGCTGTAGATCCCAAGGATTTGAGAGTGTCATTTCCTTCCATAGCTATTATGAAGACTTTTAATAAGAAGAGAGAAGAGAGGAGCAGACTATCAGTAGTTCCAAAAGTAGACAGCAGACAAGATCCATATCTTGTAATTTTGCACTGACATTTTATATTAGCTACCTATTTACTATTGACTATGGTAAAGCTTGTAGTAATACATTTTCTATTTCTAAAAGAGCTGTGGCAGGAAAAAAAACCCTCATCTTTGTGTTTAAGTGCAGAAGTCTTATAGATTTCTCAGGAGTTATGTTCAGAACTATATAGCTTAAAAATATTAATACAACTGCCTCAGTTGAGCAGCCCTAGCGGTAGAGCTATCTTGAATAAGGAATTAGTAAACAAGCTTGATTTGCTTCCAGAACTTTAGGACAATACTTTTGTTTCAGGTGTTTTTGGTGTTTTTATTCACAGGTCATATCTAAAGGAAAGTTTTATGAAAACTACCTTCACAGTCAAAATGTGAGTTTCCTGTCATTTTGTATTTTACTGAATACTATTGTAAGATGCCTCTGTACTACATGAACTCTTAGTTTTATAAGCAAGTGACCTTCAGGGGACCAATATACAAACAACGAATTTGTTGCAAGACAGGTGTTTAAGATAGGTAATGAATATTATCCTTGGAGCAATGGTTATCTTAGGGAATGATAAACTGTATATTTTTATTTGTTTATTATGCATATATAGCTATGATTACACTTTGGTGTACAGCAAGAAGTCCTATAAATATGCTAAAATGAATATGCTATTTAAATGAGTAAATACATTTTTTGCAATAGCAAGCTAACCTGGTACTGGAAACAGTTTATAAATACACCAACGAGTACGTGAGGTTGGAATTAAGGGGAAAGTCATACTGAAGAGCTCAAGAGAACATTGGTTTTCCCTAATTTAAAATTCCCAGTCTCTGCTGCCCATTTCATATATTACTGAATCATTTTCTATAATGGGTCATCTTTAGGGTCAACTGAAGGTCAAGCCTTATGTCTCTTACGATATAATTAACACATAAAATACTGTGTAATATACTCCCTTTTATCTTATATTTTTGCACTGAATTTTGACAGACCATGTGGAAGAACAGGCTTTCCAGGTCATCAGTCAGATGTAAAGTGAAGCTTCATCAAATGCTGCTAATTAATTTTTTATTTGTAAACTCCAAAAATTCAAGAATATAGCCAACTCATCGGTGTACATCCAGGCAAGCTTCTTTCAACACTGTAGTTTTCTAAGGAGTAGGTGGGCTGAAAATAACAAAATTTCTTCAGCTGGAATAGCAGAATATTCACAAGGGATAGAGGAAAGGGCTTTTCTATGTCTCCAGCATAAGCAAGAACCTGTTTGTAAGCAAAAATTCCTTTTTCTCTTTAAAAGAGCTTGTGTACATGCAGTTAGTTTAAACACTTCAGTATCTTATCTGAGAACATTTGAAGAGGACAGATGATGATAAGAAAGTAAGTCAGAATTTGGCGGAAAGTTGGCAGGGAAATACTGTTGTTTTGATGAACCGTGGCATTTCTGACAATATAGACTTCTTGTGCCTGATGCCAACCCTTTGCTTGCTGCCATTCATAAGCACTGCTGGGTGCAGAGTACAGATAAGTTTACTTCTTTGCAGAACGGAGAATATTAAATGAATGTAAAGAAAGCATGCTCCATGAAAGAAAGCTTTCATGCTTTTCCAGTTAAGCTACTCAGTAAAAATTACATAGAAAAGGCCAAATTTAATATTTCAAGTACTGAGTTCCAAGCTGTAAAAACTAGGATCTCTGCTACCTGAGCCTTATAGTAGCTTTGTCATCCTAGGGCTCTGAGTCACACACATCACAGCCTGCTCTGTTAAAACAAACTGAAATCAATTGCATTTTAATTTGTCAGATTTCAACTTGTAATGGCTAAGGAACGAACAAACTGCCATTTGTGGTGCTTCTGTAAGGGGATGGCAACCTCTGGTCTGACTGCACGATGGATGGGGAGACACAATTCCTGTCGTTGAATTTTGTTGAACATAACATAGCATTGCATGAGAAAAAAAAAGCATACAACCTATTATGTTCCTTGTATTTTTTTTCCTTTTTTTGTCCTTCATAGACCATTAAGGCTTCAGCAATATATGATTTCATATCAAGACTCTTTGTAAAGGAATACAAAAGAGATCTTGAACGGCAACATATTACTTACACAGGGAGAGCATAGTTCAGTTTATTGCTCTTACAAAGTAAATTTTAGAGCTAAAACCATCTTTTTCTGAAGCTTTCAGAACTCTAACAGAAAGAAAAACAGTACCAGGTGCTTTTAATTTGTCATTATCTGAGCCACTTGTGTGTCTGAAAAGAGAAAGACCTATTCAGAAGTTTTAAATAAGAAGATTTAAATAAGTAGGGGAGGCGATGTTTTCCTCTCTTACCTGCCTGATCTGTAATATACTTCTGTTTTTTTTCTGCATAATAGGAAGAAGTGTCTCAGAGATCAACAAACTGTATCCTCCAGACAAGAAGCAAATAGTTATTTGTACCTGTCCTTTATACAACACTTCCCATTCACAATACAAAAATATTTTACTATGGCATGTAAGCATTACTACTCTATTACTATGAAATAAAAAAAACAATTGATTCGTTCGCTATAATAACAGATGTAAAAAATGGACCTCAGATCATCTGATTTCTGATCCAGTCTCTAAACACTGAAGGCTTCAACTATTTGTATGTGCTATTAATATTCTTTATTGCATCCGAAATCCACCAGAGGTTTGTGTCCCAGCTTTCTGGCTTCAGCAGAAGCACATAAGAGGATACTCTTCAATGAGCACTAACTGATCAAAATGAATACTTAGCTTCTGTAGTAGTTCATAGTTTTGATTAAGCTTGCAGCAGTAAGAATAATCTATTTTTTTTTTTGTGGAACATATTACCATTTCTCTGACACACAATGAAATCACGTGTATAGCAACACATTATAAAAGGTATTTACCTGAAGTTCTAACTTGAACCACATTGCATAACATGGTGTTTTCCTTATTTTTGATCAAATTGGAATAATATTATTTAATCTTGTGAAATATTTTACAACACGCTGCCAGTTTTATAAAAGGCAAAGAGGCATAGATGATGAGATCAGGAGTGTTTAAAATCAGAGGAAATATCTGCAAAGGTCTCAGTTTGACTTGAAATGATCAAACTCAATGTGTTTTAAAACTGAAATTGCCAAGTTCATATTTGTAAAATACTGTTGAAAAGTACAAGTTAAGTCACTCTACACTGAACATTTTAAAAAGCTTACTAATATAAACTTTATACAGGATAAAGTGATCCATATCAATACCTTGATTAAAAATGCAGAAAAAAAAAGACTTTTAAAGATGAAAATAGTGTATTAAATAGAAACAAATCACTAATTTGGAATTTATGGTCTTGCTATTAGTAATAAAGATTTAGATTCTGTTCTTCTTAACTACTGAAAAAACATACTCTATATTTTGTATTTTGTGTAAATTGTCTGTTGTTTTTTCTTCTGATGAAGAGCTATCACTTTTAATTTTCAGCCCATCTTCTGTTAACTCTTGATATCCAAACCACAAGAGGCACTATGTATGGTAAAATAAAGACAGAGAAAATAATTATATGTTCAAAAGCGGCAAATCACCAGGATCATCATTTAACCAGACTCCAGAATCAGATTTAGTTCTGTTGTCATTGGGTACATAGTCCTCACAGTGTTACACTGACTGCATTCCCTCTTCTAGAGAACAGACAGTTCAAAACTTATGTAGAATATTATAATGGGACAACACTGAAATAAATAACAAACCAGTTATTGTACTGCACATTAAAAAATAACGTTTGGAATAAAGAAGCCAAAAAATCTCCACAAATTAACAAATAAAAAAAAAGGAAATATCTGAATTTAAAAAATGCATTACACAAGCAAATACAGCACATAAGTAGTATTTTAAATGGAATCTAGATTTAAACTGTTAGGAAGACATAGATCTCTTTGAAGGACATAATGCCCCGTTTACAAATTAGTGAATGAATACAGTGAAATATGGCACCCATGTGCCCAAGCTGGAAGGTTTGTCAATTGCCAACAACTCCTTTCATCTTGTCTTCCAGCCCATCTGCATTTTGCTTTTTGAGCTTTCTCCCATCCCCCTCTCTGCTTTTCCTTTTTTTTTTTTTTGTTTGCTTCCTCACCTGTTTCTTTATGGTGTGTTACACTGTTGAGCTACAACAGACTCTAAAAGCACAGTCACTTCTTAGCTCACTCCTAAATCTTTCAGAGACTTCCACCCTGGAAGGAAAAAAAAAAGTTAGAAATAAAGTGTTGCTTGGGACTCTGTTTTGTTCAGGACTGTTTCTCCGAAAGCAATTCTTACACTACCTAGCTTAGAAGACCCTCTCTGTACCAAAGGAAAAAACATAGAACACGGAAAAAATAAATGCCTACAATGTCTCCAAAATAGCATTGTATTGTTAAGAATGTGGCAGATCTCATGTCATGTGAATATTTCCTGTAACTCAGGGTGGTCTTTTGCAATAGAAAGGTAAGTCCGGATTCAAGAGCATGGACCTAAGTTTCATTAATGACATTGCCATATTTTTACAGTCATAAGACTAATTTTACCTTCACATTGTATTTGTTGCATAAGTGGAGGAAAAACTCTAAACTCCTGAAGTGCTCTGTATTTTAGTTTTCTATTCCAATTTTGCCACAAAATCACTGTGGTCCTTTCTCAAAAACATGAACAGAACCTTGAATCGTAAGGCTCCGTGCTCTCCCACCCAAGATATCCTCGACGAGACCAGCTTCAGGGCAGGTAAGACTGCACTGGTGAAGGGATCTAAAACCAAAAAGGCTGACAAAAAGCTCTTCTGGGGCCTTTCCTAAGCCAGGAAAAGTGACTTGCGGACCAGAGCGACTAGTCACTGTCCACTGAACACAAGGCAATAAATGGTAAGTCGGTGTTAATGGCTGAAACATTCAACAACTTTTTTTCCCTCAGTCTTCACTGGCAACCACTCGAACCACACCACTCAAATCACAGCGGGTGTTGGATGGGTCTGGAAGAGTGAAGAATCACCCAGGGTAGAAGCAGAACAGGTCCGGGAACACCTAGAGAACCTGAAGGTGCACAAGTCCAGGGGACCTGATGAGATACATCCACGGGTCCTGAAGGAACTGGCGGCTGAAGTTGCTAGGACACTGGCCATCGCATTTGAGAGGTCCTGGCAGTCTGGTGAGGTTCCCATAGATTGGAAAAGGTTGAACATAACCGCCATCTTTAAAAAAGGGACAAAAGACAACCTGGGAAACAACAGATCAGTCAGCCTTACCTCTGTCCCAGGTAAAAT
>NW_009709860.1:0-524 GCF_000703405.1 Apaloderma vittatum | reverse complement strand
TCATCACTGTACTTGACTTATGAACTCCCATAGCATTCCCTAAACTACAGGGCCACTCCACTGTCTCTGCTTCCCCATCTATCCCTTCTGAAGACCCTGTAGACATCAATTGCTGCACTGCAGTTGTACGAGATATCCCACCACGTTTCTGTTACAGCCACTCTGTCCAGGTTTTCCTGGTGCCTCATGGCTTCAAGCTCCTCCTGTTTCTTGCTCATACACGTGCATTTGTAGAGATGCACTTCAGATAAGCTACTGATCCCAACATCTTTTTGTGGGTGTGGGCCCCCTTTCCTACCAGAGTCTTCTCAGGAGATTCCATGATTTCTAAACTTCTATCCCTGTCTCCAATAAATGGCAGAGTGAGAGTCCTTGCTAGTCCACCATCTTGCGAGCCCTGGCATGCTTCCCCTGGGTTTATTCCTAACATGTCCAGTTATTTCCCCTTCTTCCTTCATCTCTAGCTTAAATCTCTGTCAATAAATCCTGCTGGCTGCTTTCCCCAAATCCTTTTCCCCCTCTGG
>NW_009709859.1:7531-21273 GCF_000703405.1 Apaloderma vittatum | reverse complement strand
TCCAACCTGGATGATTCTGTGATTCTGTAAAAGAATTCTGAAATATGAGCCGGTTCTGCCGCTGCGTGCGGGTCAGGAGCCGTTGGGAGGCGAGCGGAAGGGCGCACCGAAGAGCCAAAGCGGTGGCAGAGGCTCGCCTTTTGTTTTTCTCCGCGGTCCCGGCTTTCGCTTAGTCCTGTTCCCCAGCAGTCTCAGTTCATCGGGGATTTAGCAAAATCTTGAGATGCCAGAGAGCTGGTTGAACCAATGCCCCTCACGCTGTCTGGAGCTGAAATTCTCCCCGTGATGCTAAATCCTGCGATGTCAGTGGAGCCGGTGCTGCCTGGTTCCTGCGGGTGGCTTGAGCCGGGAGTTCCCGTCCCGCGGAGCTCCTGGCAGGAGCAAAAGGTCGCGTTGAGGAAAAGCTGCTCCTTACAAGCCGTGCTGCGAGCGACGTGCTCGGTGTTTGCCGCAGGCGCGAGGCTGCGCGCTCGGGCGCCTCTCTTGAGACGTTTGAACCTCAAGCGCGCCCCGAGTTCCTCCGAGTAACTTGCTCGTGTTCCCATACCCTCAGTCTGAAGACCTGGGAGCTGGTAGTTGGACTTTGCTGCCCCTGCAGTGAGGCCGGTAGAGAGATGAGTGTTTCTGTGCGGTGGAGCACTGTGAAGAGGTAACGAGTGCGCTGAACTCCAGGAACGCACGTTAATCTCTTGGACTAGGGCACTCTTAACTTCTCAGACAGGACTGCGTTGGTGGTTTAATGCTTCCTGCTTCCTCTGACCCGGTTTCATCTGAAATCCTCGGGTTACTGCGTGGCGCTCGTACAGCCCTCTCGTGCCCCGTGCTGGTGCCAGAGCTCAGGACCTGGTTGGAGTTTACCCCTTGGGCTCCTGCTTTGGCGTGGCTGGATGTGCCGGTTGCTGGTTTGTTTGGTTTTTTTCTTTTTTGGGTGCCCCATGTCGCTTTCTGCGTCCCCGGTGTGGAAACACAAAGGCTTGACGGAAGCTAAAGCCTCCCAGCCCCAGCTGGATCCCAAAGCTCAGCCCCGAGGGCCCGCGGCGATGGCGTGAACCCCAGCTGACCGCTCTGTCTCGAGTTTGGGGCGACGTCGCCGAGGGCAAGAGAGCCCGGGCTGGGTCAGGCATTTGCAGTTTGATACTTGTCCGGATTTAGGTTTTCCCACCGTGCATTTTGAAGTGTTGAATCCGTCGCCTCTCTCGGACTCACGTGTTACTGGGGATCGGAACTGTCGGGAAGCTCCAGGCAGATCGTGGGAATGGGCTGCGTGAGGGTTTTCCCGCACCTCCTGCATTTTAATAGAGTAAAAACATCCTGTCTAGGTGCTGAAACCTTCCTAACGTAGGCTTTGGAGAGCGTACAGGAGTTGTTTAGTGCCTTCCACCTTCCGGACCAAAGCGATGCCCTGTCCCTCTGACAGACAGACGGACAAACAGCCCCTCGGGCGGAGGATGAAGAGGAGGAGGAGGAGGGCTGTGCTCCAGCTCTGCTTGACATGCAGACATCAGGGATGCGCCCTCTTAGTTAGGAGCCTGTGCCTGTTGCCTGTGGCGTTGCCGGTGATCACCTTGGGAGTGTTTAATTCATTATCCAGTGGCCTTTTTGCATGAATCTTGGAGGGTCCCAAAATCCAGATATAAACCGCCGGGAAGGAAACATTTGCGTCCCATTTTTAAACTTATTGTCGCAGTTAGAAGAGTGAAATTGCTTGATGTGCCCAGAGAACAAAAGAGCAAAATTAAATTTCTTCCTCTCTTCTGTGCTCCCTTTTTGCTCAGATAAGACCAGGAGAGATTTCAGAAGAGGTGTGAGAGTAGCAAATGGAGAGCATCTCTGTTGGGAACTCCACTTGCTCTGTGCTGAGCTTGAGCCTAAAATCTTAAAACGTTGCATTTGTGGATTTGTTATTGCATTCATCTCTTTTTGCTTGTTTGTTTGGTTGGGGTTTTTTTCCATGCGGTTGATTCTCATTTAAAAAGGAGTTGGTGAGTTCAGTGTGTTTGATTTTGTGGTACAAATTTTAATTCTAGATGCTCATCTCAGCAGGGGCTCCCTCATTAGTTTCGGTCAATCCAGAGGTGATGCTGCGTACTGGCCAGTCAGAAACACCGATTTCTTCTTGTAACGTTGTTCGACAAGACCTCCACGGTGCAGGACTGTAGGGCTGGGAAGGCTTCCTTCCCTTTAACTACCCACTGGGGATAGAATCCAGCAGCGAGAGTGCTCAGCTCTTTCTCTGGGTGGTAGCTGGAATAGCCTAAAATTCCACTTGCTGGTGGTAAAAACCCACCGTTGTGGTACGAGGGTGCCCAGCAGATTGACTCGTCCTCTGCAGAATTCCAGCTGCCGTGCGGGCTGTGACTCCTGGTGACCGTTGTAGCTGGTGGAAGAGCTGAGCTGCTCGGATAACCCGTGTCCTCCCCGACGGAGAAGCTCCATTCCGAGCGTAACACACCTGCACCTCTCGTTTTGTTTTAGCGGAGCGTCAGTGAGGGGGAGCGCTGTCGTCTCTGACCATGCAAGCGCTCGGATACCGGTTCGGAGAAGCTCATAGTGAATTCAGCAGAGTCATTCCTCCACTCATCTCTTCTCCTGCTGTTTTTCACGATTTTTAATTATTTTTTTTCCCTGCAAGCAACTTGGGTTATATTTGGAACTGATGCTTCGACTCGCTACCAGCCAGTGAATGTGAAAGGGATCTTTTTCAATCTGGAAAAGCGTGGCTCAGGGATCCACTTCTCTGCAGAGATTGTGACGATTGTGCTCTAATGAAGCAGAAAATGGTGGTTGTAGACTTGTTTTCTCCTTGCAAGGAATGTACGGGTGACAATCTAGAATTCTACTAAAAAAAAAATCACCCCAAACTAGCAAAAGATGCGGTTAAACAAAACGTCGACTGACCTTCACGTGCTAAACGAGACCGAGGGCTGTGAATAAATCGGAGGAGTTATGTAAGTCAGAAGAAGAATGAGAGGGCTGAGTGAAATCTTGAATTCAAATACTTCAATCGTTTCTCTGGGAAGAACTGTTTCATATTAAGTTGAAGCATTATTATGAAAAGCACCAGGAGATTGATGTGCGGAAGTCGTACAGTTTTAATCACACGCTTGAAAATATTTTTTTTGTGAGCGCTTCACATTTTCCCCGTGTTTTCAGTTTTTTGACAAGTCCTGTTTAAAAAAGAACGAAACACAATGGGGCTGAAAACTTCTGGTTGTTCTTTTGGACTTGCCTGTGGGAAAAAACACCCTAGAGGTGCAGGTGCAAGACTGAAGTAATTTAATTAGACTCGGGAAAGCTGAGCGGAGCAGGTGAGCATCGTCCTTAGGGGAGACAAAAGCTTTGCAGGAAAACACAGGAATGTGTGAATTTGGTTGATGTGCCTGGAAAGAGAACACGTAAAGGACAATGGGGACAGGGACAAGCTTTACAACTGGACAGAGAGCGGTTTGGTTGAGTTTCCCTACGTCACAAACCGCGTGTGGCATATGATGAATTTATGATGTTTAAAAGCATCATTTTAATTCACTTTCCCACAGTATTCCCAGGACTGGGGTTATCCCGGTGTTTTGTGGGCTCTCTGAGAGGTGAGTGGGAAGCTGGGGTTGCGCTGTGGCAACAGATGACCCGTTTTTATCCTGGCTTAGCCACTCTTTAAGTATTTTTGTTGCTGAATAGTTTAGTCAAAACGGGGCTTTAGTGTAGAACTTAAAGTGAGCTGTGAAACTTGGACGCGTGAGGTTTGCCCGTAGGCGCCTAAAGCAGCTCGAGTTTTGTTATTGTTGTGATGAAAACGAGGTTAAGCTTCGAGGGGAGGGATGGCAGAGCTTTGCGGGACGCTGCTCTGGAGTAGGACTTAGGTGGTCTCAGTTTTTCAGAAGACTGGAGCCTTTGGTCCAAAAGAAATTATTCTGCCCCCTGATTCCTCTTCCTTTTTAGTAGTAACGTGGAGGAGCCGGCAGCTGCGGCCGGCCCAGGGCTCGGCGTCACGGGAGCTCTCACGTAAAGCTGTGAACCCCTCCCTGCCCGCTCGATCCCTCCCACTCGGGCTAAAAACCGATCAACCTCGGACAAATTGTCAGGCCAGCGCTGTTCCTGTGGACCGAAGTGTGCCGCAAACTTGCGGTACGAACCACGCCAGAGACACATAGACAGCAGCAATTTGAAGCGTTCGTAACAGACCTTGGGTTTGATTTTGTCCTTTCATGAGCACGTGAATTTTCTAACGAGTCAGGTGTATCGAATTTGTTAGAAGACGCCAGAATTCAGTGCCTCCATCTGACTGGATTTTTGTTATGCGGTTTTCAATTAAAAAAAAAACCCAACAAAGCACGAGTGGATTTCTGCTCTGACTTGCAAATTCTGTGGTGATAAATATAGTCATCACTCCCCCCTTCGCCAGTTATACTACGATGCAGTTCTTCCTTGGCACGTTCTTCCCTAAATCTGTTCAGGCAAGCTCTTGTTTTCCCCGAGTAGAGTGGAAGAACAGAACCGTCTGACAGAAATGCCACAAGATGCACGAAGAAATAGAAGGTGAAGAAGTGATCCTGCGACTGAGGCAGGAAATATCCCTTCTCCGGCAGCCCCTGTGATAATTCTCATCTTGGCGACGGAGCTCGGGAAGCGTCGCTATTGCAGGGCCGTGTCAGGTGGCTGCGGGTGAGGCAGGCGGTGTTCGCTGGACGCTGCTTTCGTTCGACGTGTGGGGAGTCGTAAGCAGAGCTCTGACCGCTTGAGCCAACTGAGCTGGGTCACAAATGCGGCCGCTTGGCAGCTGCAGCTTGGGGAAAGAAGCTCAGGTTTGAATTCCAGAGGGCTTGAATCCCGCCTCTGTCGCCAGTTCGCCAAGTGGCTTGCAGCTCATGTATTAATATGGTTTTTCCACATGTTAAATCCTCTGGTCTCATGAAGGCAGACACAGTGGACGTTTGTGAGGCCTTGGGAACATGGAACAAGGAGAAAAACACCACAAGGAAATGAGGAATGTTGTATTTCTTTCTGAGTTCTGAAGCGTTGTAATAAACGGAAGAAAATATGGAAGAGCAGGATGAGAGGGTTACACAGTGCCTTCATTCACGAAGCAGGGAATGATTTGGCAGTCTTGGCTAAGACATAGATGTGAACACAATCTTATCTTGTATCTTACCACGTCCTCGCGGGAACCTGAGTTCTGGCACGGGCTGCCATCGCCACGCTGCTCTTTGCAACGTAAATCATTGCAACAGTAGTTGAGACTAATGCTTTCGTGTGGAAAACCTGGGCGACGCGGCTTTGAAAGCCCACTGTCATCACCCCAGTCCTCATGGCCGTGTCGAAATCCACAAGACCGCAGAGCTAGAGGAAGCTTGACTTAATGCCTTCGTGCCCCTCGGGGGAAGCAGTTGCCCCCCTGGTTTGCTTTTGAATGCGCAAGATCCTGCCTTTGGTTCCGGGGGGTGAGTTTATGGGTTACTTGAGTGCGCGTACTTAGTGACATCATTACTCTTTCAGCGACACGTGGGTGTTGTGGCAGAGCAGCCCTCTCTCGCCTCGGTGTCAGGCTTTATTGCCTGGTGTACAGTGTTAAAGCAGTTTAATTAAACTGGAAAATGAGTGTGTGGAGAGTGAGTAGTCATGGCCACGCACAACCTGCTCCCCGCTCTCGCGGCGCAGCCTTGCGTCAGAGAGAACTCTTCACCCCTCTCCGCTGAGATGCAGTAAGAGCGATTCTTATCTCTGATTTCTGTTCTAGGTCAACCGAGATTTACGTTCTTGCTCTCTTGTTTTCCGTGTTGTTCTTCGATGCCGTTGATCACTGGTCAGGTTAGGGATGTTTTGTGGGCGCGGACTCTGCGACGCGCCTTCTCTTGTGGAAGTTCGGGGAACCCTGCTTGGTTTTCTGCGAGTGTCACCCTTGGCTTGTGGGTCGAAGAAGCGCTGAGCTCCTGCTTGAAATTTGCCATGTGACGGGGGCACTTGCAACTTGGCTTGGCTTCTCATTTCTCTCCTGCTTAGGAAGGATTAAGAAAGTTTTGTGTACTTGGAAAACAGTTTCTCCTCACTGGGGCGTGATGCTTTGTCACTGAGGCTGACGGACGTTTCAGACTTCCTTTGAATCTCTTGATTGCTCGTGACCCCTTCCAGAAATCTGACACAGACAGGAACAACTCGCAGCTCGAATTCCCAAAGCAGGCGAAGATCAAAAGTTGCCCTTGGTTTGTTGTTTCTTTCTTGCAGCATCAGACCCAGCTTGATGACACAGCGTGGTTTTACCCAGCACAGAGCTCCACAGGACGTGCTGGGTCTTGTTCACCAGTAAAATCAATGAGTTTCCTCATCCCTCCCCTCTTGATGCAGTGAGCAAAGAGCCTGAACTTTCAGCGGGACAGCTCTCGAAATGTGCAACAGACCCCGCAAAGCTTTGGGAGGTTGCAAAGCCCTCGTGTCTGAAAGGGAAACTCACCCGCCACCGCGGTGCCTCCTCCCGATGGCACATCTTCCCGGGGAGGGGGCGGCTGGCCGCTGCCCGTGCCCCGCGTGCCCTGGTGCAGCGTGTTCCTTAGCGCTGCCGTGGTCCCTTTCTGAGAGCGATTAACGCCCCTGAGAAGGTGGCCTCTTGCTGTGGCTTTGGTTGTAGCATAAAGTCAAAATTCTCTGCGCTCAAGGGATCCCATCCCGCTGTTTGTGTCGTCCCGAGACGCTTCGCTCATGAAATTCTCCTCCGATACCAGTCCTCTGGGATTATATCCCCCAAAGCTTGGATGTCGACACAACGAGCAGGATTAAGGCTGTTCTGTTACCTCTCGGGTGCTTATGTTCTACGCGTAAGTGCAGCCCCCAAATGTACTCGGTTGAGTTACGCCAGCTTTGGGGATACACCTGTTGTTCAACGGGAGCGTCCTCCGTCGTTAAACAGAGCTTCAGGAACATCTCGGGGGGATTGTGGTGCGTGATGCTGTGGGAGGGTGGAGATCTGAATCTCCGAGTTGTCGAGGGAAACTGGTTCCTGTTTTGACTTTTTTTTAAGGAAACAAAAAAAAAAAGGGTAGAATGTGCACCAGTGTTGACAGCGACAGCGTTCCTGGGGTGATGGGTCCATCTGGTGCAGGGTTGGAAAAGCAGAGCGACTCCCGCTCTCCGTGGCTGGAGCAGTTGCAAAATGCAGTGCCTGCTGTTCATGTCAGGATTTAACCCTTTTCCCCAAGATTTGTTGCTCTGCAGCGCTGCTCTCCGCTCAGATCCGCGCGGTTCCGAAGGGTGGAGGTTGGAGGAGCCAGCTCGGCAAGGTGCTGCCTGCTCCAGGGCATTTAAACTGTATTTCTTTACTTTAATTGGACTAGATGGTTGATGAGGTCCCTTCCAACCTGGTACTTTGTGATTCAGGGTTTAGAAAAAGGCTGTCGAGGCATGTTGGGGGTTCAGCAATTTTCCTTCCACAAGCTGGGAGAAAAGTTTCCCTCTTTCTTTGCGAAGAGGAAAGGGGGAGGAGCATACCTGGTCAGTTTTGAAATGATTTCATTTCCAATTAAGGAAAAATCTACAAACGTAATTGACTTGAAGAGACTGAATTTTCTGAGGTGCGACTCATGGAAGCTGTTGGCTTTTTCCCATCCCACTGGAGCTCATGCTTTGTCCTCTCCAGGAAAGTTTTCCCCTTGCATTGAATTGTTTTGTGCAGGAACCCGCTCCACTTTGGGGTTTGTAGCCTGTCAGACATGCCCAGTCTGTAACAGAAGGAGTTTGTGGCCTGGTTTGGAAAGAAAATAAATTTTCTGGGGTGCGCGGGGCACGGACACAGCTCTGTGTGAGGTACCGGGGGGGCAGATGTCGATGTGGCAGCGCTTGCAACCCCGCACGGTGACACGAGGTTTGGGAATTCTTGTCCTTTCATGAAAGCTCTTTTTTTTTCCCTGTTCAAAGTATGGTGGTGTGGCCAAAAAGGGAACCCTAAACCTGCAAGTCCCACGACATCCAAGAAGCATGTTACGTGCCGGTAAAGATCCCGCTGTCATGCATGGCAGCTCTGGAATAAATTTTCTTGAGGAAGTTCTTGAAAAGGAGAACTTAGAGCTTACCTTAAAAAAAAAAAAAAATCAGAAATCCCGGTCTCCCCTTTGGCTGGCTCTACCTTTTGGCCGTCTGATCCTTCCCCTCCGCGCCGAGTTTCATCCGTCAGGACACGATGGTTGAGTTTAAAACAAAAGGTGTTGGGTTTTGTTTTTTTTTCCCCGTAATTACAGCGAAGTAACCGTGTTGTGCCGCTCGGAAATGGGGCCGTCGCCGCGAGCTCGACCTCTTCAAACACCCAAAACTTGCCAGTTGCGAGCGCGGCTCGGGAACCAAATCCCAGCTGCTCCGAAGCTGCCCGCTCCCTGGCTGCCCAGGGCAGAGCGTGGTGATGGGGTGGAGGGGTGAGGAAGAAGCCTTGTCTTTTCTTTTTTTTTTATTATTATTATTTGCTTTCTTTTTTATTATTTTTTTTTTTATTTAACCCATCCTACCTGCCCACTACAAACGGCCTATTTTCTGCCCCTAATGGTTTCTGCCTAACAAATGGTGTTTCTTTTTTACAGCGTTATGATCCTGGACTTGTTGTGGTGATGGTAAACTTAGCAGTGGTAATTTTTTATTTTCAGACTGAATTACTCCTTTTGTCATCAGTGCACCAATATGTTAGGCTTACTTTCTCTGTTGTAGCCATCATCCTTCTGCTTGGTCTTTCATTTTCCTTTCCTTTCCTTTCTTTATGCACACTTGTCTGATCCTTGTTCATTAAAGGGTATCGCTAAGAAGGGATGTTTCTGTTTGTGTTAGAACTGCCAAAAATCAGTTTAAGCATAAATTTCTAATACTGTCCAAACTTGATTTTTTTTTTTTTCCCCAACACG
Source organism: Apaloderma vittatum (assembly GCF_000703405.1). Lineage (NCBI taxonomy): Eukaryota > Metazoa > Chordata > Aves > Trogoniformes > Trogonidae > Apaloderma > Apaloderma vittatum. The sequence goes on along the minus strand of NW_009709859.1, from coordinate 12,406 downwards.
ATGGGCGCTAGCACTTGCTACTGCAATTTCCAAAGAGATTTTTTGATAAAAACGAACAAAAAAAAATACAAACCAAACAAACTTTGACTGCCTTAGAAGGCAAAAGTACTGATGAATTGTTTGTACGCAGGGGTTTACCAGGGCGATGAGGCTGCATTGAACGATCCGATTGCTGGAGAACTAAAACCAAACCAAACAAAAATTTAAAAAAAAAAAAAAAGCTTTGAGAAAAAAAAGCCAAAAAAATCAAGACTAAATTGTTGGCACTTGGTGCCAGCCGTTCCGTTTGGGTTCGCCGCTTACCAGTAAATCCCTGGCTGAGACGTTATGAAAGTGATGCTGCACTTAGGAAGTCATTTTTATAACCTGTCTTTAATTTGGTCCTTTTGCTAAAAATTGCAGTCACTGCTTACTTTATTATACCCTTGGGCGTAAGAGAAGACACTTCAGCCCCGCCGAGCGCAAAGCTCCGTTCCACATTTCCCGTCGGAGCGGCGCCATCTCCGACGCCGTTTGCTCTCCCATCGCTGACATTTGATTATTTCTGTCCAATTGACAGCCAAAACCAGAGAGCGATTAATTAAATTTCTGAAAGCCAAACCCACCTGCCTTACCTTGTGGAGTTAAAAAGGCACGAGCCTGACCCGAGCAGGTTCCCTTGGAGGAGTCTGAGAGCCGTGAGCTGTCGCTTTCGTAGGACTTGGAGAAAGCTCAGAGAAGAGACACCTCGATGCCTTTCCAGGTTTTCTGCGGCAGTTTTTAAACACTTGAACCTTTTGAGCACGTGGATGGCGAGGGAATGGAGTGGGGGATTTTTTTTTTTAAGATCTTTTAGCCCAAAGGTATAATAGATGTGTATGTGTGTATAACAAAAACAGTTGTTTACACCAACCCAAGAGCGATAATAAGGGAAGTAAACATTCTGTTTTTTCACTCAAGGTATGCACCGGAGAAGGTAAGTACTTTTTTTTTTTCAGTGGGCTTACATCACAACGAACAGCGCGAGTTGTGATGTAAAAATAAAAACAACAATATTTAAAAATAATAATAAAAAAAAAAGCTGTGGTAGTAAAGTGCTTGTCTGCCCCATTTTGCTTTGTTTGGCTGGTTATGAGTGGATTAAAGATACGTTTTTGTTTTTTAATTTTTTTAATTTTTATTTTTTTCAATAAAAATCTCCAGCATAGTTTGATTAGTTCAAAGTCAATTTTCTTCGCAACTAGTCCTTTTCACAGCTTACAGGTGACACAGCGGGTGCTAGAACATCTCTCGACAGGAGCTGGGGCCAAGCTTGAACCTCCTGGCCCGGATGCCCGAGAAGTTTGGTTTCGGCGCCACGCTTCTCTGGCAGCTCCCTCGGGAAGGGACCAAAAGTCAGCGGGAGGGGAGGCTTCCACGTCTTTTGCAGGAAAGGTCTGGTCACATCTTGATGCGGTAAAGCAGGAAAATGCATTTAATAACTTCTTTTTTGTTTGTTTTTTTTCCCACTCGCATCAGGAGATGGGGAGTAACGTGGAAGCCTGGAGGGGGAAGGTTTGTTTCTCAAGTCCTCTTAGCAGCCCTGCCCTAGGACTTGGCAGGGTTGAACATTAACCGCAAGAATATTTTTCCGTGCCCGGGTTAATGTTCGCGAAAGAGCGTTTCTCCGTCCTCGGGGTGCGTTTCCCTGTAGCCGCTTCGGTGCTGCTGAGCCGCGGGTTCGGCTGTAAGCTGTGAGAATGGCTCGTGTTTGGTTCACTGTAGCTTTTCTGGTCTCTGCACTCCAAAGGCAAGATCTCTAACCACCCAAACCCAATGTGTAAAAGCGAGCTGCGGGTGCCGGGCCGGGCGCTGACCGCCTCTCTCTGTGTTCCTCTTCCAGGGAGGACGGATCCCATCCCTATCGTCGTCAAGTACGATGTCATGGGCATGGGGCGGATGGAGATGGAGGTAAGCTCGCCCGGCTCCCGCCCTGCTCCTCGCGCGGCTCTCGGGGAGTTGAGGGAGGAGAAATTGCAAAGGGAGAATTTGTGCGTCAAAGCAGAAGGAAAACCTGCTCTTAAATCAACACAGCATTTCTCCTCAGAACACATCCTCAGTGCTCATGGGTATGGATCTGGAGGCCTGGACACTGGCTGAAATCCCAGGGCTGTGTCGTTAACTTCGGCAAGGGCCGCGCTGCCATTGGCAGCGGCCCGGAGCCTCCGCCTCGGCAGGAGCTGTGAACTGCTTCGCGTGTGGGATGGCAAAACGGGGACAGCCAAGTGCAGCGTGCAAAGATTCTGCTGCAAACCTCATCCTTTTAAAATTACACTTTCTAGCAGTCTCAGTAGTGCAAAGTATTTATGGGACCAATTGCATCTCTCGCTTTATTACATTTTTATTCTCTTTTTCTTTTTTTAAAAAAAAGCTTGACTACGCCGAAGATGCCACTGAGCGGAGGCGTGTACTGGAGGTGGAGAAAGAAGACACCGAGGAGCTGAGGCAGAAATACAAGGTACTGAAACGGGGGCATCGGCATCAGAGTTTTTGGAGAGGATTCCTTTTGCTAGGACAGAGCCGTCGAACTGGCCCCTTCTCGTTAGGCTGCAGGAACATTTTTTTAGTTTTTGTCATTGTCAAGAAGATTTATATTAGAACAAACTGGTTACTCACTTCCTAGAATTAACTTAGATGTTTGTTTAGCTGCTCGAAAGGGGCTTTCTCTGGGCGCTTTGCTCCCGTTGTGGGAAGAACAGCCCTAGGGCGAGCAGAACGTTTCCTTCCCAAGACCCAGGGCTGCCAAATTTCTCCGGTGAAGCTGCCGCGGCGCCAGCGCCGAAGCTGCAGATGCAAATATTGGGTGGGCAGTCAGCAGCTGGGAGTGGAGTAGATCTTGCAGAGCAGGCAGCAAGTACCACCTTCTGATATCGTGGCGTAATTCCTGCCTTCTTTGCAAAGGCAGGACGGGCTTTCGAGAAATCGATGGGCTGGATCGCTCTCGGGAAGAATTTCTCAGCCAGCATTAGGGGAGAGAAAAAAAGTTATTTGGATTTTCTGTAGGGTTTATAAAAGCTTCAGTTTGGGTTTGGTGTTTTTGTGGGTTTTTTTGGTAAGCCAAAACCTTTTTAATGATAAAAAAGGGCCATGGTGTTGGCCCTGACGGGTTGGAGCGCACTTGGATGAGACTTTGCTGGTCCTTTAATCCGCTCTTCTCCTTCCGAGCCTCTAACCTACATCGAGTCTCAGGGAAGCCTCCTTGCTTTATTGGGCTGAGATTTGGGAAGCACCGGGCTTGAAGAAGAGCCCTAGACATCAGAATAAAATACCAGTTTGGTATACATTGGAATTCTTGGAGGCATAATGGAAAAAGTACTTTCCGTTCCATTAAAATGAAATGTGACCGTGGCAAATCTAAAATTCCATTTCACCACTTTGACAGTTGATTCAGCTACAGAAATGTAGAGTTCCCTTTCCTGATTTATTCATTTTTTTTTCCTTGACTTGCTTGGGAAGTGAATTGTTCATTTAAAAATAAAAGCCATTGTAATGACTTTTCAAGCCAATCATTAGGTTGGAGCTCACCGTGGTTAACGATCTCTCCCTGCTTTGAAGTACAAATGTGCTCTTAAATGGGCTTATGTGACTGGTGCCCAGTCCGGGTGCACGTTCCCCTTGAAGACATTTCTCCTGTTTCATCTTCCTGCCGTTATTCCGCACAGTTTTATATATTCTTAATTATTTTCAGGAGCTCTGTGGAGCGGTGGCAATCTCTCCCAGCTCGGATGTGTTTTTATTACCGTGCTTTATCATTAGGCTCTTGCATTTCTGTATTAATCTGTGAAAAAAACCTCTGCAAGCATCATTTTTTTTCCACTATTTTTTTTTTCTCCCCCCGTTGCTCCACAGGAGTCCATTATGTAATTGCCAACTGTGGCCGCCCTGATTAGCCATTCACTGTGCCTCAAAGGAATTTCAGATAACTCTGCAACCAAGAAATGGTCTTTAATTCCCCTCTTTTGTACCGATTCTGATCACTCCAGAGGGCTGTGTTTTCATTGTTTAGCCACAGGAAAAAAAAACAACCCCACAACAAAACCTCCACGTGGCGCAGGAAGCTTGGTCGAGGTTTCAGAGGAACTTTAAAGGTCGTAATTCGGTGGAGCTCACGCAGCTCTGTTTTCCTTTCTTGCCTTCCTGAGGATCTGCTTCAGGCTCAAACCTCCAGAGAGTTCTGTTGATATTTTTTTTTCTTCTTCTTAACAAAGGCCTCGGGTAATAGATGGAAGCAAGAACTGAAGACAGTGCTTTAAATTGAAAAAAAAACCACAACACCCAACCTTAGAGCAGTAGAATATTTCAGATTTTCCCCCTCGGGTGTTGAAATTTTTTACATGAATTTAGTGTTACAGAAAACATGCTCAGCGATATTATTTTAATGTCATTTTGATGTGGTAACTGGGAGACAAACCATACTGCCTCGAACAAGATCTTAAATAAAACCGAAACAGGCTTTCACAGTCCGTCTTTATAAAGTGCTTGCTTGCTCCTCTTGCTACTGCAGGGAAATTTCCCTTCCGAAGTTTGTGTTGAAGACTCCAATTCTTAACTTGGGTGCTTTTTCTCAGACATCAGGCTCTTTTTTTCCCCTCTCATAGAAATTCTCTTTATTCTGGTTGAAATGCAAATGGTAAATAGCTGGACGGGGTCTGCTGACAGCGCTCTTCAGGATGCAACACTTGTAGCTTGATTTTTTTAAAAATTTTTTTAAGTATGCATCAGCATAAATGCTTCCATCTTGTTAAGGTAAAACCTCCCGCAGCTCCCTTGTAAAGGGCTGCCCATGTTTTATTAATTTTGCCGGGGGGATTGCAACCGAAACGACCTGGCTGGAGGATGAAGCTGCTTCGCCTTGAG
>NW_009709859.1:3382-7507 GCF_000703405.1 Apaloderma vittatum | reverse complement strand
GGCGGCTTTCGGGCTCGGAGCCGGTGTCACCGCCCGAGGGACTGGGATTTGCGCAGCCCTGTAGCTTTGGGACTCTGCCAATCGAAAACCTGCTCCATTTTCTGCAGAAGGGAGGGGAGGATGCGACTGTTGCCGATTGACGCCTCACCTTCACCTGGAGGTTTGGGTTTGCACCTATGTGAATGTCAAATTAAATAAAGGGAAAAAAAAGTGCTGTTGGCAACCTCTTCAGGTGATCTCCCCACCTCCCCTGCTGTGATGAAATGGCAGCGACCTGTGCCTGGTGCCCTCCCTGAATCTGAGCTCAACCCAGCGGCCGGCATCGCTCCCGGGGAGGTTTCGCCGACCGGAAAATCGCACGGAAGGGAGTCGGGCTCGGCGGTTTCTGAGCCGCGCTTTCCCAGCTGCCGGTCCCTGTTCCTCGCCGTCGAATGGCAGACGAACCGAGAGCGAGCAGACAGCTGTTAGCACTCAAAATGGAGGAAGTATCAGCGTTCAAAGTTCTAAGATTCGGTTCCAAAAGCAACAGTCTCCCTGGGTTTGCTGCGTACTCTGTGCGTCTTACGCGAGCAGGCAGCTGCCGGGTTGTTTGTGTGTCAGCTTGAGGCTTTGAATCGCTCTTTTTTATCTCCGACAATGCAGCCGGCTCTCCTTCTAACACGAGGCAAAACTGCCTTCCTGCCGTCAGCACGCCATTTCTGGGGGTTTTTTCTTTGGTTTTTTTCTTCTTTTAGCAGTCTCCTTTTACTGGTACCTGTGCTAACGACCAGATGATGTTTCAGTGCTAGGTTAGTAGCTTAATAATTCTAATCATCAGTGTTCGCTGAGGTTTCCTTAAGGCCTGTTTTTCCCTAAAGGACTAATTCCTCGTCTTCCAGTTTTTACAGGAAGTTTAACAGAAGCTTTTGTTTTGTTAATTTTGCAGGATTACGTCGATAAAGAAAAGGCAATTGCCAAAGCTTTGGAAGACCTCCGAGCAAACTTCTACTGCGAGCTCTGTGACAAGCAGTATCAAAAGCATCAGGAGTTTGACAACCACATCAACTCTTACGATCACGCGCACAAGCAGGTAAACAAGCGCTGAGAGCACGCGTCGCCGCTTTTATATTCGTTGTGGTTAACACTTTGAATTTCCCCGGTGTATCCGTTTTCCTCATCGCCCCGGGAGCAGGTGGTTTATGTCACTGGTTAAGAGTCTTACGCCCACCGTACCTTTAAAAAAAAGACCAAACAAGCAAAAAATAAATAAACAAACCCAAGCCATGGTTGGCATCAAGGAGCTTAGTTTTGAACAACTCCCGAGGCAGGAATGGGCTGCTCTTAAACTGGGAAAATTACCCCTAGGTGCGGACGGCTCCCAGTTGGCGTCAGCTTTTAGCGCAGCGTGACTGGAGACTGATGATACGCCGCCTGTGCGCGTTTGAATACTTCAGTCTGTGTTCTGGCGAGCCGCTGAGAACAGAGTAGGAAATTCTGAGCCTGTGACAAAGGAATCGAAGAAAAGGAGCGCTACCCACAGTCTGTAACCCTCAGGAGAAGGTGGATTCCGAGTCTGGGTGGAGTTGGCTTTGGTCCCGAGGTAGGGAGGTACCACAGCATCCACGTGGTGCTTCGTACCCCACGGTCGATAGTAAAAGTTCCTTTCTTAGCATCATCTCTTTGACCATTTGAAGCTGCTAAGCGAGGGGTAAACGTACAGCAGATCGCAGTGTTGTGCTCCTCTAGAGATCAAATTGCTCAAAGGAGGGGTTTTTTAATATCCATAGTCATAAATTCTTAACAGTGCAACCACTGAACTGCTGATAACTTCTGGGAGAGGTGGCATCGAGTACTCGATCCTGCAAAACAGCTTAAAACCAAGAATATGGCGTTAGGGAGGAGGATCCCCGCAGGGTATTAAGTGTAGGATACAGAAGTTCGGAGTAAATCCGTTGAGGAGTTCTCACGGCAGGGCAATTTCTGTTCGAGCTCTGTGATGACTTGGGACTGAGGAGAAATTCCGAGCAGAAATTCATTCGTTTACTCCGTATTGGGAAAACCGAGCCGGTGGCACAGGCGTGATACCCGAGAGCAGGGCAGTTTTCCATCACCTTGGTTGAAACTCGAGCGCGATTACCCGCGCCCCGTCAGGAGGTGGAAGGACCTGTTGGTGTCACATTCTTGCAGCGCGATTACATCGACTGCTGTTTAAAAACCCTTCGGGTGATTTAATGGGGGACGGGCGCGAGGTTGGCGAGGCCGAGGGTTTTTCTAGCATCTGGAGGTGTGGTGGAAGGAGGAGAAACAAACCTGCGGGAAGCCACCACCCCTCCTTGGCACGGAAGGACGCGGCAGCAGGCGTGCAAGAAGAGCGGCCTCGAAGAAAAGTGTTTTGGGGAACATCGGGTGCGTGTAATCTTCTCATGGGTAGGAGCGTGCAAGAAGAGCGGCCTCGAAGAAAAGTATTTTGGGGAACATGGGGTGCGTGTAATCTTCTCATGGGTAGAAAGGATTTGGGGATTGCTCCGTACTGCTGATTATTTTTAAAGGAAATTATGTTCTCGGATCGTTTGTATCCGTTGCCGTAACTTCAGGCAGGCTTTGGAGAGAGCGAGGCTTCAGACTCTCGTGACGTCACCCGGCATTAATTTCTAGTTACACGGGGTTTTAACCGAAGAAGCAATCCTGCTTTGCTTCGAGGGCAGAAAAACAGCTGGGCCAGCTTTCTGCCGTGCTGAAATGTGTCACCCGGCTGGGTCAGGGTTCGCTAAGTGAACTTGAAACTACTTAGAAATAATGAAGGTGAATTTGCATAAGTAACGTGTCTTTCCCTTCTGTTCGTCGTGACTGCTCAAGATGGGCAACAGCCTGTTCAAAACTTTAAGTTAACCCCCTCCCCCAGCGCTGTGCTTTTCGTAAGGTGTGGCATTTGTCCCTTCGGACGAGAAGGCAAGGTTATATGGAAGAAAAACGTGAGGAAAACCGTCAAGATTTCTTAAAAGTAGGGTAATCCATAGGCTGTCTTGGGAAGATGAGGTGTTTCGGTATCCTAGATAATTGCAGCAACCCAGCTTGGTGTATATTATCTGCCACGTTTTCCCTTCTCAGTGGTGATTCTAGAGTCTCCAGTGCTTCGGTTTTGTTTTTCCTCAGCTTGTAGAACAGATTTCCACGGGATCACTTTGGCTTTCCAGTGTTTTTAGTTACACGTACCCACGGCATTGAAGTGTTTGCTTATTCCTCCTGTGGCTCAGCGAGCATTAGGCTGTCCCTGTACGTAGATGTTCCATCCTCAGCTCCCTTTCCACTCCCCAGTTATAAAGATGCTGTCTTGTATTCCAGGAAGGAACTCAGGATTATTGCGAAACAGGGACGATAGGTAAGTGTATTGATCCCCACCGGATAAATTTTGGACCCACCGACTTGTCAACACCAAACAATTAAAGGGGAGGTTTTATTATTATTCATATTTCCTGCCTATACCGGTTTCATACAGCATTCAGATATGTCTGGCTTGACCCTAACACCAAGTTTCTATCCAAAAGGCAGTATTTCTAGATTACCTTAGCTTGCAAAAATAATCTTCAGTTTATTATCGCAAACTGTTGGCCTGTTTAAGTCGTGTTTTAAACATCTTGGTGGAGGTGTGCAGTGTTGTTCTCTAGATTTTTTATTTATTATTATTTTTTTTAATTGGATTGACACTTGAAACCATCTGTACTTGTCATTTCAAGAACCATTCACCAAGTGGTCAGTCCCTCTCGGGGGAAGGCAGAGCTCGAAAACCAGCTTGAGTTCATCCAGGTGGGACTGCAAGGGCAAAAATAAACTCAGTTCCCTTCTGATCCCTCAGTGAGCAACCAAAAGAGGCTGTAACTATAGGTGTCATGACTTTTTGTACCCTGCAAAGCTCCTGATTTTTTTATTTTTTTTTTTTGCTGTAAGATCTCGAGCCTGTCAACTCGAAGGAGTAGCTTATGAATGAGCCCCGCCTCTGATATTGCACAGTCCTGACTGCCGTCAGAGTAATAATAATTAGCAGACAAATGCAAAAGAAGGCAAATGTAGCAAAAGAACTTGTGCGGCTAGCGAGGAAGTTGGGTGCTGAAGACGGACTCGGGGTATTTTTGTGCTGCTTTCCTGCTG
>NW_009709859.1:0-3351 GCF_000703405.1 Apaloderma vittatum | reverse complement strand
CCTGCTGATCTTTGGCATCCAGGTGCTTGAGACCTCCAACGGTCCTCGAATACCCTGGGTGTAGTGGGAACGTATCGTTAGGGCGTTACACCCTTAACTTGGGGTTTGCTATCGAGACAGAATCCTTCACGTTAGATTTGTGTGAAGCCGAACGTGAGTCACCTTGCCCGGGGTTGTACCCAGCCTGTGCCTTATCGCAGCTGGAAATAGCTGCCGTGCGTGTAAAGGAGCATTTACAGTCAACTTTTACTGGGGTGGTTTATTTATTTTTTTGCTTCACTCAAGAACTTCGCTTACAGGATCTCTTATGGTCACCCCGTGCCTGCCAGCATGCCTGAAGAAGGGCTGAGCTGGTCACCGAGTCACTGACCCAGCACAATCCAAACCTTCACCTCCTGAATTCGGCATGAAAAACAAACAACTTTTGCCAGGTTAACCCTGCAGGCTCTAACCAGGATTCGAGTGCAGCCTTTCACGTAGCTTTCCACTTTTGTTTTTGTCCTAAACGTGCGGTGTTTCGGAAGTGTGCGTGATTTAATTCCGCCTGGCTCCTCTTTGGAAAAGGACGAAGGGAATCTTAATTCCCTAAAGAAGTTGTTTGGGAAAGAGGGTGGGAGCTAAGAACTGAAATGATAGATTTGCAGTTCTCTTCGTGCTCTGATTATCGGGACCGTTGCTTCTAACGCTGAGGCAGAGATGGATTTGTTAAAGCACAGTAAAATCACCAACACGATCAGTGCAGTGGGTGGCGAGTCCTGAACCAAACCCTGAACTCTCTGAGAGCTGTGCTTTCCCAGAACTTGTGTTTCCAAGCACATCTCGAATGTAGAAGATGCTTAGGGTTACCTGGGAGAACTCGAAAAACTCTTGACCCTCAAAAAAACCCGTGGTGTCTCTTTGTAACCTAGCTGTTAGCTCTCCAGCTGCTTGCTTGCTCATGGCAAATATATTTGGAGAGCATTTATAGGCAGAGAGCGCTCAGTCAAATAAGTTTTTCAGCGTGCAGGGCCTGGATGTGGTGATTCGGAGCGCCGCCAGCCTCCGGCAGGGCGAGCAGACTTGTGTCGTCGGGTTGTCTCTGTTGTACGAGCGTGTGGGACATTTCACTACGTTGGAAATGAGGTGTCGGGGAAGAAATTAAGATGGAATTAAACTGCGGTTGCGTGCCATCTCCCCTCTGTGTTTTTTCGCTTCGTCGACGAGCGTGCCAAGAATGCTGATTACCAAAAAGAAGCAGGGCTTGTGTTCCCACTTATATAAAATTATAAATGTTGCCATCCTTCGAGCTCGCGTTTAGCTAATGGTGCAGTTTGCTGCCAGAAGCTTTTGTGGCGAAGAAGCGAGCGTACGTCAAAAGTTCAGAAAGCCAGAAATGTGCTGGCGCGTAATGAAAAGTACATTATTATTTTATTGAACGGGGATTGGCAGAGGGACTTGAGAACAATAGCAGGGGAGGAGCAGGCTCTAATGGGATTGTGCTGTCACATGAGCTGCCTCTTGTCTCCAGCCCCAGCAGAAATCTCGCTGTGCGTGCATCCAGTCTGTCCCTCTCTCCTGAATATCTGGTTTGTTGTGAGAGTCTCGGGGCTTTGGGTCGAGTAAAGCGGGGTTCATATTCTGAGAATAACGCGGTCTCTTCCTGCTCTGCAGTTTCAGGCAAAGAATTGGCCTCGGATCGGTGAAAATGGGTGGCTTGGTCAACTCAAATTGAGAAAAATCCCGTTTACTGTGGGTTCTAAGTAAAAAAACTGTACGCTCCGCCTCGGGGCCGGGGAGGTCTCGCCTCGATCCCATCTCGCCGGCAAAACCTCGCGCGCGGCTGCCACGGCGTGCGCCAAGTTCTTCCCCGTTACGACCGTTCCTGAATCCTGATCGCCCCTCTTTTATTCACCCGCTTCCGCGTGTCCGGGGTGGGACTCTCTCTCGAGCTTTGAAGCGAGGCCGCAGTGCAGCTCATTGAAGCCGATCTGAAGAGAATTGCGAGGTGCCGGTGGTCTGTGCCAGTTCGGCCCCTTCCGAGCCACGCAGCCAACATGAAATAATCCGTTTCCGTGGCCTCTTTGTGCCGGCACCCTGAGGTGGCTGCAGATTTTATAGGAAACCTTCTCTTCAAGAGCTCAATTTGCACTCCCCTTGGCATTCTTTCTTAGGAATTTTGTCAGAAACGAGGCTGAAAACTTAAAATACTCTCCTTTGTTACAAAGCTGGGGTGGGTGGCAACTATTAATAAAGCACAATAACCCGCTGAAGGAAGGCTCGAGGTAGGGAAGTGCTGCTGCCGGCGTGCAGAAACGCGAAGCAACTTTATTTTAAGTGCTGGCAATTGGTGTCCCTGCTCGCCGGTCACTGGGCTCACTGGTGTGGCCTTTCCTGTTGCTGAAGTAATAAACCAGCAGAATAATATTATATTTTTTTTTAGCTTCATGGTCACCATCAATGCCTTGCTGCTCAGATAAACCTTCCGCTTCCTCAGAAAACACGTTGCCTAGGAAGAAAGAAAAAAAAAAAGCTTCCTAATTTTTAAATCCTGTAGTAGCGTGAAGCTGCGATTTAATACAGGTTGGTGGCTTGGATCTCATCGAAGAAATTGCAGATGGGATGACTTAAAAAGGCTGGTTTCACCCCAAAAAGACGGGTTTACGGGGCTCCTTTATTGGCGGGGAGAAGCTCCCTGCGCATGATTGAGCGGCCACGTGAAATTCTCATTTGAATTTCTTCGCCGCCTTGGGGTGGGGGGAAGAGGCAGCTCGCGTCCAGCCTCTGCGAACACCCACACATATGGTGCGGTCCAAAAAGTAATTTAGAGATTTTGGAGGATTAGAATAACGAACGCTTGCCTAAGGATTAGATGGAAATTTCTTTAGCGTTAAGCCGAGCTTAATTCTCAATTTGGTTCAAATAGCTTTCGGGGAAGGCTGAGACGCGGAGCCTGCTGAAAAGCCTTTCGTTGCTTCAGTATATGCTCCTTTTGCTCGTGAGAAATGGTACTTTGTATCGTGAAATTGGCTTTTAATCGCGTCGCCCCAGGTGGGTTTGAGGGAGGAGGGCGGGCAGGCGCTGGTTATCCCCTGCCCTTCGCGTGGGGAAATGCCCGCGTTCAATTACACGCTGGAAACAACGAGTGAGGTACCAGTCGGACGGGATATATTAAAAAGTTTGGGCTATTTTAGAGGTTCAGTGCGAATGAGCTGCTGCTGAGCAGAGCCTTCTGCACCCATCCCTGGAGCAATTTGTTTCTACAGCCTTGGCCTTCTCTCGGCCCTCCTTTCCCCAGCCCAGGTTGTTTTTCGGTTAAGGGAGCACAGTCCAGCCGGGTTTCAGAGAATCACAGAGTGTTGGGGGTTGGAAGGG
>NW_009709858.1:0-29447 GCF_000703405.1 Apaloderma vittatum | reverse complement strand
GAGACCTAGAGAAAAGAGGGAAGGAGTTGAACCATGTAATAGATTCATGCACAAACACAAAAATGACAATTATCCTAAAAAGGAATGGGGAAGCTGTGTTATTGCATCATGGACTGGAAACAGGACAGGTTGCTTCAGGAACCTTCACCAACAAACCAGACAACGTACAACTCAAAAAGCTCTCCAGTGCAAAGTAACTTAAATGGAAACGTCAATTATCTTTTCATACAAGCTTCAATGCTGGAGGAGAATCTTAATGGTTTCTTTTGATCTTCTCTTTTCATAGCTGAGAAGAAAGCCAGAAAGCAAAATTACTGCTGTCTTGTAAGTTTTTTGGTGAACTTTCTCTTTTATCCTCAAACATTCTGTAGCAATCCCTCTGGATTGTGGAAATCAATGCAGTTTAAATAGGCAGATGTCTCCGTTGGCCCTGGCTATTTCTCTACAGAAGGGTGAAAGAAAATCCTAAATTACCCTTCTCCTTCTGGAAAATGGTGTTCTCAAAATCTGCAGAGAAATTCTTCATGCTTATTGGGAAATTATACTCTTTTCCTATGATGAGAAAAGATACTTTTCTCAACTTGTGTGCTAGTCTTGGCAGCTTCGGTGAGCAACCTGGGGTGGTAGTATCATCATGATCAAACCATTTCTCTTGTTCTCACACTCTTCCTCCTCCTGCCTGACAGCGTGCACAGGCAGCACACTGTCCCCTTTATCTCCACTCAACAGCGGCCCTGGGCAGATTGCTTGAGGACACTGGAAGGATCACTGACATATTACCAGGACACTTAGTTCTAGCCTAAGCAGCAAAGCTAATCCAAGTGGAGTCCTGTGTTCAGTCACAGAGCCCACACCTGATGCACTGTCAGCAGGTTCCCTGACAAAGTGGATGGTTTGGATGCAGCCAAGTGAGGTTTTGGGGTTTTGGAGGGAGGGGAGGAAAACATTTGCCTGAGCAAATCTACACACTGGAATAAGCAATGCTGTTCACCTCACTGGGCTAATCAGGAGGATCCTGAATTGTAATTTAACACAGATGCCAAGTTTCCAGTGCTATAGATTTTACAAAAACACCTATTTTTCTTCAGGTAAGCCAACATATTAGCAGCAAGCAAGAAGACCATTTCCCGCTTAGCAAATTTTTGAGGTGAAGTTACATTTTAAGAGCTGCAACCATTCAATGAGTGACCATCCTTCAGGCAGTGTCACCATCTAGGATCTGCATGATCTGATTTCCTGAGCGCTCCCTAACCCAGACCAGTGTGAAGTCAGCAAGTTTCGAGCTCCAGCAGGGTTTGTACTAGCTTTGCACTGGACCAAATTGGTAATTGATCAGCCTTCAGCACAAGAGGCATCTTTTTGGTTTTGATTGCTTCCACTGGTTTGTGAAATATTCAACAGCAATCTGAAACAGCCTCGGAATTCATGTAGAAGTTTTCAAAGCTGCACAAGGTAAAAAAAAACCAAAACCAAGTCTGTGATGATGAGCAGTAGTTCTGCACCTGGAGCACACTGAGACACACAGCTGTTTGGCTGCCCAATGAAATTCAGTGAAGAGGCTTACTCTCCCAGGCTCCTTAGAAAGAATTCAGTCTGTAAAGTCAGTTTTTAGGTAATTAAATATAGTTTCAGGAAAATTCAGTCAGAACATGATGCTGAACACTAGACCTTACTAATCTTACTTAGAGCCCTTACTAATCTGTTCCATCTCCATATCAAAAGATTTTGAGCAGTTTTTCTGCTTTCACCGAAGGAAGAGCTATTGTATCACCTGCAGCTCAAGCCAGTTTAGAAAGTTTTGCATTTACAATCAATAAGTTAAAGTCAGTTACAAACAGTGAGTACAACAGCCAGAAAGCATCTCTTAACCGTGATTCAAAATCCTGTATTCAGCCAACTTTCACTCTCACTTGATATGATTTTGACAATTTGACTACATTTCTCAAGGGTATTTTGCCTGTGTAAATGCAAAACATGCTCAGTTCTTTTAAACATTTTTACTACATGAAACATAAAAATCTAAGTGGGTGAGAAAACAAATTATTTAAATCATCTGTGGAAGGAGCAACCTTTTTTTACTATTACCCATATTTTTCTGCAGAATGATGATGGATTTTCTTTTTCAACATTCCATATTCCATTCTTCTCCAAGTTCCTTACAATTTAAGAATACAGGAAACCAAGGAAACAAAGTATTTACCTTGGCTAATTTTATCTTGTGACTTCATCCCACAAAAAGTATTTCCTTTGCCCAGTGCTTCCATAGTGCTATTTCAAGTTAATGATGAATAATTACAGTAGACACTAAAAAGCCTTTTCAGAGTTTTCAAATGTGGTGTTTCTTTCCCGAGTGCCATGTAAATGGAACAGAGCACCAGAGACTTGCCTTGGAAGGCAGCAGGGCTGGATTTTGGGTATGAGAGTCTTTAGGAATAGCAAATTAACTGGCTGCATGTGTTCATCGGGGAAAGACAAATAAGTGTTCCCAATATCCACCAAACGTGTTAGCCTGCTGATGATTTAAACACATTTTTCTGGCATAATTATGAAAGCATTTTTTGGGAGACATCACCACACTGTAACTGCCTGGGTAATTTGCCATGCTGTTTGCAACACCCGTTTTTAAGTTCAGGAGTGACAAGTATCTCCTAGGACTTACCCTAAATATATTTTCTTGTCTGTCCTGTATACTTCTTCAGATAAACTGATTTGCAACTCTCTTGTCAGGGAAAGCACATTAGAATCATCATTAATTTCGGCCATTTGGACTTCAACAGTAATAGGATAAGTAGAATATCATTTTGCCTCTGCACTCACCTCTTCCCACTCCTTTCTTATCTTAAATAAATATCACTTATTCTACTAGTAATAATAAAGCTGAATTAAATTTAAGGTTCCCTCTATTAACAGGCATCTAACATCAGCTTACCCAAGCCAAGCAACAAGCATTATGTAAACTGGGCTAGCCACACTAGGAAATGTTCCAAACTTCTGTCCAGGCCTGGAACCATCCCAAACCTCAAAATTTCAAGTATTTGCTTTCCTCCTTGTGCAACTATTTCACTCTCTCCACAGAAGGGGATTTTCTCTATTGGTTCATGCTGCGTGGGGTCACCCATCAGGGGTTATTTAATATTTCTGACAGAAGTGGCTGCGTGCTCCAGACTGTCCCAGTGCTCTGCTAGCCTGAACTGGGCTGCATGTGCCTGCAGGAGCTCACAGGGGGTCACTGAAACGGAGGGCTCAGTTGTGAATTGAGCCTGCCTGGGACGTGTTGTACTGCTCAGGATGCAGGTGGAACCGACAGTACTGAGTTGTTAAGGAACTGTCTTAATTCATATAAATCATTGACACAAAACCTTGGGCAGGACCTGGAACTAATCAAAGTTTTCCAAATCCCAGCCACTGTTCTATCCAGTAAGTGGACAAGGATAACTACAAGATGGTTAGAAATTCAGTGTTGCTCTTCAGATGCCAGAATGGTGTGCAAAACCTGAAAGATTAAAAACATATGACTTGCTGGTCCTGATCCTGCAGATACAGCCTTTTATGGCCACCTCGTCTTTTTTCACAGATCTTTGAGGTTAATAATTTCTTAACGTAGCGTATCATGCTGCAAGCCCTAATTCTTTATTGCTTTCTGTTATTTTAAATGAGTTAATACCAGAGGAGATGGTTGTGCAATTGGAGCAGCACACTTCTGTACAGCTTAACAAATTCCCTTACGTGTACTACCCAGGCAATGCTTCCACAGATTCATTTGAAATTTCTTTCTATTTCACTCGTAACCAATTTCTTTAGAAGTTTGAAAAAATACCTTATAGATCAACAATCCTAATCACACCTATGGTTAGGTTTGCAGTAAATCATCATGTGTGGCTTGAAAAAAAATGTGAGCAAACTTTTTTTTTTTATATATTGCATGATGGCAGGTTCCTTTCTAATTATTTTTCATTGATTTTTGTACATCAATTATTTAAACAAATCCTAAATATATCATTACCAAAAGCATCCTTTATATCCTTGCATTATAACTTACGTCAGTTCATTTCCAAAAGACAAGAACCTGGTGTGCCTTAGGCTCCTCTGCAGCTGTGAAAGGTTATAGTTGCCATATCTAGAAATGAAGAAAAATATGTGTCCAGGTTCATCTGTCCATCTGGACAGCATTTTCCCCTCAGAAACACTTTGAAGTCCTTTGTTCTCTCTAGTTTTCTGACTCAGATTCTCACCAACTCTTCTGGGCAATACTCTTCAAAACTTTCCCTATCCTAATGTCATCCTACACAAACCATGACTGACCTTCCATTCGTGCAATTTCTCAAGTGTTTACCATCCAGAGCAGCCCTGAAGAAAAGGACTTGCGGGTACTGGTGGACAAGAAGCTCAACATGAGCCGTCAGTGTGCACTTGCAGCCCAGAAAGCCAATCGCGTCCTGGGCTGCATCAAGAGGTGCGTGGCCAGCAGGTCAAGGGAGGTGATTCTCCCCCTCTACTCCACTCTTGTGAGGCCCCACCTGGAGTACCCTGTCCAGTTCTGGAGCCCACAGCACAAGAAAGATATGGACGTGCTGGAGCGTGTCCAGAGAAGGGCCACGAGGATGCTCAGAGGGCTGGAGCACCTCTCTTATGAAGACAGACTGAGAGAGTTGGGGTTGTGCAGTCTGAAGAAAAGAAGGCTCCAAGGAGACCTTGTTGTGGCCTTCCAGTGTCTCAAGGGAGCTACAAGAAAGCTGGTGAGGGGCTTTTTAGGATGTCAGGTAGTTATAGGACTAGAGGGAATGGATTGAAGCTAGAGATGGATCGGTTCAGATTGGATGTTAGGAAGATGTTCTTCCCCATGAGGGTGGTGAGACGCTGGCACAGGTTGCCCAGAGAGGAGGTGGAAGCCCCATCCCTGGAAGTTTTTAAGGGCAGGCTGGATGAGGCTCTGAGCAGCCTGATCTAGTGGGGGATGTCCCTGCCCATGGTGGGGGGGTTGGAACTAGATGATCTTTAAGGTCCCTTCCAACCCTGACAATTCTATTTAATTCCCCTATCTTTTAAATTCATTTTAATCATCACTCACACCCTAGCACCACAGAGACACAAACAAGCACTCCTGACTTGAGCTTCTGTGAACTGTGACTGTAATGTATCACCACACCAGAGTGGAAGCCAGAGCAGATGACTGCTCGAGGATTGCTCTGGCTGTACTTGCAGCAAAGGTACCACCTAAGCTTCTGAAACAGTACAGCCCCATGGATTATAGCTGTACCAATACAGCGAGATCTCAGCCCCATCAGTGCTGCTGTACTGGTTCCAGAACCAAATACTCACTTGGGCCTCTGGTCTCTGAGGTGTTTTTGCTCCTGTACTGCCAGGCACCACAGTCAGAGATAGCTTTGCCTTTGAAGCACTGCCACATTGCAAATTCAAGATTTTGCCATCCCTATCATGTCCAATCTGACACAGATATTGTCAGCACATTCTCAGCTTTTGCTTGAACATTGATATGTAAACATTTACTGTTTCTAGGTTTTGTTCTCCTATTTAATACAAACAAATTTAACTGCATTTTCCAAGTGCAAATGATTTCCTACCTGTAGGACTGATCTCCATCCTCTTGCCTTATTGCTCTGTTTTCAAGATGTTTTGCAGTGTTTACTTATTTAGTACATATTGCAAACTGCCCCCTTTTCCCAGGACATCAAGATGTTAAATGAGACCAATACAAAGTCCCATACAAGATCCAATACAAGGACCAATACTTGCACAGGGCCAAATCACAGAATCATTGAAGTTGGAAGGGACCTCCAGAGATCACCTAGTCCAACCTCCCTGCTAAAGCAGGATTGCCTAGAGCACATTACACAGGATTTCATTCAGGCAGGCTATGAAAGTCTCCAGAGAAGGAGACTTCACAACCTCCCCGGGCAGCCTGTGCCAGTGCTCTGTCACCCTCACAGTGAAAAAGTTTTTTCTAATGTTTTTATGGAACCTCCTATGTCCCGGCTTGCACACATTGCCCCTTGTCCTGTCACTGGGCACCATTGAAAAGAGTCTGGCTCCATCCTTCCTGCGCCCACCCTTTAGATATTTATAGACATTTATAAGGTCTCCTCTCAGCCTTCTCTTCTTCAGGCTACATAGTACCAGCTCTCTCAGACTTCCCTCATAAGAGAGATGCTTCTGTCCTCCAGTCATCTTTGTTGCCGTCTGCTGGACTCTCTCAAGCAGTTCCCTGTCTCTCTTGAACAGGTAGGCCTAGAATGGGACACAGTATTCCAGATGTGGCCTCACCAGGGCAGAAGAGAGGGGAAGGATAACCTCCCTTGCCCTACTGGGCAAAATCTTCTTAATTCAGCCCAGCGTGCCATTGGCCTTCTTGGCCATGAGGGCACATTGCTGGCACATGATTTAGTCTACCAGAATGCCACGATCCTTCTCCTCAGGGCTGCTTTCTAGCAGATCTACCCTTGACCTATACTGAGGTGTGGGATTGTTCCTCCCCAGGTGCAGGACCTTATCCCTGCCCTTGTTGAACTTCAGTAGGTTCCTTCCTGCCCAGTTCTCCAGTCTGCCCAGGTCATGCTGGATGGCAGCAAAGCCCTCTGGTGCGTCAGCCACCCCTTCCAGTTTTGTATCATCAGCAAACTTGCTGAGGATGTATATGTTCAACAAGATCAGACCCACTACTGACCTCTGTGGAGAACCACTGGCCACAGGCCTCCAACTTGACCCTGCACTGTTGATGGCAACCTCTGGGCTCGGTCACTCAACCGTCTCTCAATCCACCTCCTTGTCCACTTATCTAACCTACACTTCCAGAGTTTCCTAATGAGGATGTTATGGGAGACAGTGTCCAAAGCCTTGCTGAAGTCAAGGTACCCACACTGTATGCACATAGCACAGGGAGGTTTTGAGGTGGCCACAGAGTGGTGCATCATCAGCAAGGGGCTGGTCCTGAACTTCCTAGAAAGCCCATGACAGTGCAGGTCTTTTTTTCCAGCCTAATCACTTGTTGTTGCAACTTGTTCAGAGGGAATGGCAGAAAGCCATTCCCTTCTTGTTCTTTCAGCCCACAGAAAGACCTCAGAGCCTATCTTAAGGCCCATCCTAGCTGGATGTAAACTAGCAATCCATTGCAACAACCTCAAAAATTTGCTGCTACTCCTACTAGCTTGCAAATGTCCTTTTCTCTGTTTTATTATTTCCTGTATTTACTGTGTGGTAGAGGTCCTTCCTTTTCCCATGAGACCATGATCTATTTTTCATTGTTTCCCATTTGATTCATTAGCCTTTTGCGAATTCAATTAGTATAAATTATTTTTAAACTTATGCTGTAATTTTGTAATTAGCATTGCAAGTGACACGCCATAACCAATGTGTTCACTGAACTAATGAAAATGTCATTGCTGACATCCAGTAAACTTTGCAGATAGTTAGTTATGACTACAGGAGGTTTTGTGTTTTGCCATCATATCAGCACAAACTGGCTGAACCAAATTTTTCATACTATGATCGAACACCCACTGGAATCAGCAGATGTCTCTCTCTTCCCTGAGGTGAGAAATTGTCCCATCCCAATAAAAATTATAATTACAACTAAATTCAACACTACAGAGTGATAGCAGTGAATACTTACAAAGGGAGGAGCAACATCGTTTACTACAGAAGAAACAAAAGGTGTCCCAGCTTCCTCACCTGCAAACCATTTAGGGAAACACCTTCATGATGACAAAGCTTTTAAGAAGGAAGGCATTTAACATTTTAGTTGTATTTTTGCCTAGTCTCCAGAGGGCAAGCATGAAGCCATCTTTCTTAATTATCAGCCCCCTAAAAAGCCATCCAAGTGCCCCTTATGAAGGGAAAACAAAATGAATCACAGGTATTTAATGCAGCTTTGCAGTACACAGCTGGCAGATAGGTAGATGATACCTATAAAGGTTTATATCTTATCACAGTCAATACATAGGATAAAAAAAATGAAATAAGAAAGCGTAAGAATCCTTAAATATTTCCTACAATAGATGCATTTATTGTAGGACAACAGGCTCATTTTATTGAAGGTGGGTTTTTTGATTTGTATTATTATTGTTGGTTTGAATTTATTTTTTTCCCTCCCAAGACATCTGTCAAACTGCAAGACTGACAGAGAGACTGGAGTTAGTGCATTTTTCTGTAATTCTCAGTGTAACTCTTTCACAGAAACTAAAGGAATCCCTGTTCATTTTGGACTTCATTCTTAGTGACAGACCGCCTTTTTATCCTTGTGTTCTTTTCACTGGTGTTTTGAAAACAAGATGGAAAATATGTAACAACCTTCACAGAAGTTGTTTTCAACTCTTCATCAGAAATACGTAGGTTGACAATATCAGAGCTTAAATTTCTGCAAAGGAAACCCAGTCTAGACAAAACTCAGAACTGACGGGATCTTTTGTTTGAACTGCTTTCCATGCTCTAAGTTGATTCGAAGTGCATGGGGCTGGAGAAGGAGGGAAGGGGATGGTGAGAGAACCACAGTACCATACCCTCTGCTCACTGAATTCACGTTTACTGATGCTGCTGGGGCTTATTGCAGGGAGATAAGCTGAAGATTTGTGCTATTTCTCTTAAACCAAGTAAGATAAATTACAACAAAGGAAGCTGGTGTGTTATTTTATTTCTGCTGCCTGGTGTGGTCCTGCTTCCACGGCTGCGCTTTGGCTTGGGCGAGCATGGCTCACCAAGGCTGGCTTTCCCCAATAAATATTATTTGGAGACCAGTTATATCATCCTGAAAATCTCCTCACATCCTAAGAAACTCCTCACATGGTGTGTGGCCATCAAGACTGCGTTTCTTCTGGGACTTGCCTTAAGGAAAACATTCTGGGAAGAGGGAGAACATGGGCAGGACTCGCCTGCACACACAAATCCCAGCAACCCTGTTGCTCCTTGGAGCCACTTCCTGGCATAAGGAGCCTGAAGAGCAATTAAATCACAGAATCACAGAATGTTAGTGGTGGGAAAGGGTCTCTGGAGATCGTCTAGTCCAGCCCCCCGCCAGAGCCCGATCACCTACAGTAGGTCACACAGGAACATGTCCAGGTGGGTTCTGAATGTCTCCAGAGAAGGAGACTCCACAACCTCCCTGGGCAGCCTGTGCCAGTGCTCTGTCACCCTCACAGTGAAAAAGTTTTCCTAATGTTTTTCTGGAACCTTCTATGCTCCACCTTGCATCTATTGTCCCTTGTCCTGCCCCCTGAGCTCTTCCTGAGCGCTCCCAGGAGTGGGAAGCGCAAAGCTGATGTACAGTGCCATCCTCACCACCCTGACAGCTCTCCCTCTCCGACCCTCACAAGCTCCACAATGTTTCATTTTGGAAATGAATGTTTTGTTCATCTTGACTGGAAGGATATAAATATGAGGTCAGATATTCCCAGCTGTAAAAATTAGGAAAAAGTAAGTGGTTTTTTTAATGTTGATTTGGTATACAAAGTGTTTGAGATGTTCAGTGATTTGCATGAAATGAATGAGTAGCTTTGATGACAGAGCACATGTTTGTTATCATTGTTGTTGCCATGGTCCTTTCATACCATCATGCCACAGCCCCTGGGACTCTTTTCCTGACACTGGAAGTGTGAGTAGCTTAGCCTAAAGCCTTGGCAAGGAATAGCACATTGTGCTGGTGTGCTCCCATTAGGTCAGGAGGCATATGGGAAAAACAGCTGTTCTATTTCACTGGAGATCGTCACTGAAAGATTTCCATCTGATATTCAAGTCTCTGAGGATTTGTTGTGGCTCAGGCCCATATATCAGTTGAAAATTACAGTTAGCCTCTCCTCCTGCTGTCTGACCTAAATCCTATTTATTTTGCTTCTATATTTTGCTATTTGAGTTGTGAGCAGCTCCAGTGCCAGCACAATGAGCAGTGCTCCGATGTGGTGCACAGGGCTGTTCCCCAAACTGGAGGGACCTCAGGGAAGCAGAGGAACCTGCCAGAAACCTGCAGCTCTCCCAATAGTGGCAGATGGGACCTGGGCAGGGCCAGGAGCAATGGCAGCCAGGCACCCACACACCTATTAAAGGAGTCCTTAGGGAGCATTGGTGACCAGGAGCACTGGGACCAGGGCTGGCAAATAAAGCATCGCAGGGCAGTTTTTGCAGCAGGGCACTGAAGCTGTGCCAGCTTGATTTAGAGAGTGATGGTCACTATGAAGCAGAAAGCCACAGCCTCTCTAAGCTCTGCACCCACCACGACTGAGGCAGCTGCTCAGACCGAGTTCTGGCAGGGACGTGCACCCACCCCAGTGTCAGGGTGCGGCTTATACCCTGCTCTCATGCCAGTACTTCTCCCCACAAAAAGGTGGTGGAATCAATAGCCCAGCTGAGGTTCATATACATAAATGCATGCAGCATGGGCAATAAACGAGAGGATCTGGAAGCCCATAGGGCAGCTGGAAAACTGTGACACATTTACCATAATGGAAACATGGTGTAATGAATCACACAACTGGAATGCTTCAATGGATGAGTATAAGCTCTTCAGAAGGTGTAGGCAAGGAAAGAGAGGCAGTGGGGTAGCCTTGTATGTTAGGGAGTGTTCTGATGGCCTAGAAGTTAGTGACAGTGATGATAGAGTTGAGTGTTTATGGGTAAAAATGAGGGGGAAGGCCAACAAGGAGTATATCATGGTGGGATTCTGTTATGGACCACCCAACCAGGGTGAAGAGGTAGACAAAATATTCTATAAAGCATCTATGTGAGGTTTCACAATTACCAGCTCTTGTTCTTGGGAGAGACTTCAGCTTGCCAGATGTCTGCTGGAAATATGAAACATCAGAGAGGAAACACTCCAGGAGGTTCCTGGAGAGTGTGGAAGAGAACTTCCTGACACAGCTGGTGAGTGAGCCAGCTAGCGAAGGTGCCTCACTGAACCTGCTATTTGTGAACAGAGAAGGATTTGTGGGTGATGTGATGGTTGGAGGCCATCTTGGGCATAGTCATGGTCCAGCATCTGCACACAGGTCTTGGTACTGTTTTTACCAGCATGGCCACAGTGCCTGGGCCTGCTCCTCTGATGAGTAGTAACTGCACCCTGAAACTTTCTGACATACAGATAAACAGATTCAAAAGAATATAAAAAAAAACACTGACTAGCTGACAGACAAGCCTGGTTTCATTAGCTCTACAACTGCAGAAAGAAAAAGGGAGTGAGCAATAGGACCTGGTAAGATATTATCTTTAATAAGCAATGTCACTTGTCATCACTGAGACCAAAGCTTTTCTGCTTGAGGGTGCTCAAAGGATATAGCTTTTCTGTGTGGTTTGGCAGCTTCATGCTACTGGCACCAAATCTCTCTTGAATGTTGGCGCAGAGAACTCAGAAAAAGGAAAACTTTTACTCCCTGAAATTTGAGTACTCATAATGAAATGAGACTAAAGAAGGTAAAAACAGAAGCTCAAGATCAACTTTTATCATTAAACCAATAAAAATCAAGAAAAACTTTATCTTTAGTGCAATCTAAGATAAATCTTAAATTAATAACTAACATTAAAAAATTATCCCTTTTAATTGAGCTCCTGCAGTACTGGGGAACTTCATCTTCCAGCCACCCAGTAAGATTTGTGTTACTTGGAAAATGTGATTCCCTGGAGAAAGAGAATGTGCCAGAGTAGTCATAGGCACAAAGGAGGATTCAGAGTCTCTACCTGAGAGTCCTTTCAGAAGTGGACTCACATACTAAGAAGTTGCATAATTAAACTTGAAGAAATCATCCATTTGATAGTGACAAAGTGCCAAGTCCGAATGAAGTGCCCCAACTCACATCATTTAGCAACGAATCAAAAGGAAACTATGAGGACAGATGGTAAAATTACTGATAATACAATTGGCACAATGAAGAACATTTAATAATACATGGTGAAATAATACCTAATAATAAGACTACATCAAACAGGTTGGGCTGCACTAAACCAACATGCTGCATTTCTGGAACTGCTGTGAAGTGCTTCCAAATGGCAATCAAGGGCAGGAACTTCTAGTCCATGATGGACAAGCACTTGAGGGTCCACAGACTACTTCTAAGAAGCAAGGAAGTTAAGGTGGCCTCCTTAAGGCCATAACTGAGATGCTGTCTGTGCCAGGGAAGGGAGTATTTGGATGGAATTCTTTTTGTAATCTTTATCCTGCTTGTGCTGAAGTCACTGGGAGATGCTTCCAAAAGGTGCAGTGAAATCAGGATCGCTTGCGGTGGGAACAACACTTAGTGTGTTTTCGAAGTGTTGATGCTTTGTGAAGGGGGAAAGTCACCCTTATTCCAAATTGTGGATGAAGGTTTTGAGCCAGCTGTAGTCCAAGTATGCAATAAAATAATCTACTTACCCAACAGATTTAATCTAGTGAGTTTTGACTAGTTCGTTGAGCCCTGTCACTTGCACACATGTACTGCAGTAAAAGAAATAAGTGGGAACTCTTGGGCTGCTTCTCCCACTTCTGCTCACAGTGAAAGAGTGAAATTAGACATGGTAGTCAATTCCTCTTTTACTTCACAGACCAACATACTTTATCTTCACATCATAAGCAAAAACTATGAGTCAAACTTGGCACTTACACTAGGAAAACACTTGCCTTTCAGTGGCTGAGCAATTTACCCTCTATGTTTTGTAAATGCAAAAAATATAAAATGCAGTCATGATTAAATTGAAGTAGTCAGTTTTACATCTCAATACATTTCCTGTAAATCTAATGAAAAGTCAGTGTTATTGATCTAATGGTTAATTAAGTGAGTATTTCTCATGCTTCCTTTCTTGTCAGGAGTAATTTCTCCAACGAAATCCCCAATATATTTTGCTGGTTGAACAGCAGCATCTCCTCTCTTAGGTGCCACTCAAGCCTTCACAAAAGGGAGCTCTAGAGCTGTGCAGCAGGCCCAGCAACAGTGAGGACTACACCTTTCCCAGGCTGGTGCAAAGGCAAGCAGAGTCAGGCGCTGTTTCTTTATTCTTACCAAGATTAGCAGTGAATCTAACACAATGATTAATATTGCAAAGCAAAAAGAATCACTGTAAGCAGTTCACAACTTGCCAGAATCTCAAGGGAAAGATTTTTGGTCTTTTTGTTGAAATACAGAAGGCAAATTTTAGTTTCAGGACACAATAATAAGAAACCAAACTTCTCAGATAATTAATTTTGCATAACTAGTCACATGCTCAGAAAGGTGAAAGCAGGAATTTACAACTGGAGTGAGTAAAAGTGGAGCTTCTCCCACTTCGTGCTTGTAATCTGCAGAGTATACCAGGAGCAGCAGAATAATAGGGTAAGCAGGGGAGAGATGAGAAATCTCTCCTGTTAGAGTAGAGGGGAGCGATCACTTCATTTAGAGTTCTCTTTTGGCTTTAAAGTCTTAAAACACTACAGATCAATAGGTTTCCTCATTAACCAACTTTAGCACCAGGTTGTGAATATCAAAAGCAGCTTTGACTTGCATACAGAAGAGCTACAGAGATGACAGCTGAGCTAATGTCACTTGCAGGGGCAGGGTCCCTCTGGACTAAAGGTTTATAGGTCAGGAAATGAGAGCTACACATGTAGCTGCTTCTTGCAAATCCACCTCTTCTGGGGACTGCAAATTTCCTTTCTCTCCTGACCAAAGCTTTGCAAATTTACCCTGCTATCTTTCACTGTCTAGCCTCAATTTTTGCAAATGCTTCCCATTCTGTTCGGGTTTTCTGGTAGGAGGAGTGCAAATGAGCAGATCTTTTTGAAGCAGGGCCACTTGTTCCAGTTTCTCATTTTTAAATTTGAAAAAGCTTTATAGTGTAGTTAAGAATAAACATTTTGTAAATTATTTTATGAAACACAAATAAATTGTTTCAAGGAAGTATACTTTCTTCTACATTTCACAGCACAAAACCAGTTTTATTTTGTGGCAGTATGGTGATAGAGCTCAAAACCCCCTCAATTTCTAAATAAGACAACTATTAGCTTCCAGCCCCGAGGATTGTAGCATGAAAAAATGACATACTTATATTGAAATCCAACAGCAGAGACATTTAAATTGCACCAGCAAAATGTCTGCACATATAATACCTGTGCAAGCAGAAGTTGAATTCTCCTCCTCTAGTGTCCTCAAAGCTCCCTTCTGCACACAGAAGCTGAGTTGACAGCAGTGAACATTGCTTCTTGATGACATCAGGTTTCAGCTGAACTACACGTCATCAACAGTGAATATCTCTGGGCCTTAGTTCGTAATTATTTTCTGTTCTGCCAATTTAAATTGCAAGCTACTTTGTACAAGAAGTATCTCTGACTTATAAAAAAATTGAACTTGTATCACCAGTCACACCTCTAAGAAAGGTGAAACCAAACCTTTCCCCAGGGTATGAATGAAAATGAATGTTCTAACATTTTGCTTTCTGTTTCCTGACAATCTTGCCTTGTCAATTTAAAACTGGTTATTTGGGTCAATATAGTTCTCCAGCTGTGATTTACAGAGAGAGGCAACAGCGAGGCGGGGTAGACCCTGCAGTTCCTGCATCAAGGTGACTCGTAGCCTCCGCCTTTTCTCCCACTTCTGCATGGGAGGCAGCCTGAATCCCAGAGCTCATCGCTTACTCTCTATCCCCTGGAGACCTGCCTCTTGCCATTTGTTATCGCTGCAGCCTCTAACTGCCACCAAGGCTGGTACAGTTAAGTACAGGCTCAAAAATCACACGTATCCTGGCCATGTGAGTACACTTAACATTACAGTGGCTGAAACCTCGCTTGACTTCTAGGTGAGTGATTTTTTTTTTCAAGACTAGCATTTTGAGTGTATTTGATTATAAAAATCAAATAATGAAGAGAAATGCTTTTCTTCTGTCACAAGCTTGCTTTGAAGAGTGATGATTCTTCATTTCCTAACTTGATTTCTTCAGCTAATCTACTTGACCTCCTGCAGACCTTCTGTTTTCATGTCTGAATTGTAAGCAGGAGGGGTTCTTAGTGCATGCAAGAAAGCTGGAGGGACTACGAAGAAGCCTGAAGCCCAAACCATATCGTTCTGTGAGGAAAAAGTAAAACCTGTATTTATTACAATGATTGTTACAAAAGTCTCCTCTCTTCTCTACATTTGTATTGTGGGAACAAAAAATTGAAATTAGCTTAAGATACAGAAGTAAGTTATTATAAACTATCTTTCTGCATTATATGAATTTGCTACATGAATAAGGCATTATATCTGCTCTTTGATCAACAGGCACATCACGTGCAGGTCACAGTCTTAGATAACAGTTCTCAGAAGACTTCATTCACTTTATTCACTGATGGCCTGAGTGGCCATCACTCCATGTCAGTCTCAGGTCCAACCCTGCAGTCTGGCATACTTTTTTACTTAAGCAACATCTTGCCTTTTACAGGACACCCAGCAGGAACCTAAGGAGCGACTTGGGTCTCTGTCCTGCTCCCACTGTCAAAGAGTAGCAGGAAGGGTGCTAGCCTTACAAGATTTTGATCAACCAGCAGAAGGTCCTTCCTTCCCCTACAGCTTTTGTGGTTTCTTATTTTCCCTTTCTCTGTCCAATTTTTTGCCAATTTTTCTTTCCCTCATCAGAAGTGAGAGAAAATTACATCTCCAGGGTGGATGTGGGTACCCAGCAGTAGATGCCAGGACCTGGAGGCCAAACAGCAAGTTGATTTGGGGCTCAAAGAGAACCCAGCGCAGGGGTTGGTCTCGCTGGCTGAAGTAGCAGGTGCATTTTCTCCTTGGTTATTGGCAGAGCGTCCTCAGCTGTCCCTCTGGATTAATCTTCATCCTTACTCGTAGCAAAGTGACAGCTTGTGGTGTGGAGAATTGCTGCTCTTCCTACTTTCCTGACAAAACCAGCAGGATTGTCACTTAACCTGAAAGATATTTTCTTCTGAGAGGAACAGTAACAGAATCTGAGGGATATAACTCTAAATCAGTGTTGATGGCATTACCTGCTTGAAGAAGGGGGTCTCTCTTGTTGGCTTTCAGTTGAGCATTTGACAAGAGTGAATATTAACACTCAGTCAGAGGACTGGGCAGATAGACGATTTGGGGGATTTACATCAAGATAAAGGGACATTGCCTCCAATCACATGGCAGATGGGCCCCCTGGAGATCACACAGCTCAGTGCAGCAGGAACAGCTACATCTTTTAGTGCTTGTGCTTTATATACACTCTTCTCACTAGAAGTATCATCTGTTGGGTTAGTTAATCTTAGCTTTCTGTTCCAAAATAGTTGGTACTTTTTTGGTAGTTTGGAGTTTTCTATTACCCATACGATGCAACCTGAAGTGTCCCAAAAGAACAGGCATCTTTATGAGTATTACTTGCACATTTTTAGTACAGAACATTTTGAAGGGCAGCTGGAAGCGATCTTGTTAGTATGCACAGGACTGGGCTCATCCTTCTCTTTAGTAATTAGACATGTAGCAACAAGCAGCTTAAGTTGAATAACATAGCTGTTCTCTTCATTAGCAGAAAGGTAGCTAACAGCAATAACTCACACACTTGAGAGTCACAACTTGATTAACTTGGAACCTGCTTGAAGTACCTTTAAATGAAAGTTATTTTCCATCATACTGGTCATTATTTTCTTGGAAGATATATATAGCATAACAGAGTCCCATTAAGCCCTTAATCTGAGATTTAGATTTCAGAAGGAAAGGCTGTAAACTGTTGAGAAAAACACAGAGCAGTAGTCTGCAGAAAACTTTATCCAGAAATAGCTTTACGTGCTTTGGTCAGATAAGACACGTTTGAATATGCACTTTTAGGTACCCTATATTAAGTAAGTGCTTCCTGCTTATTCTGAGTGATTTGTGATAGTTCATGCCATCTGCTGTGAAACAAGACTCCTAACAGAAAGAAAGGATAACTATTTCTAAAATGTAGTGGAAAAATGGAGTCTTTCCATTGCCTTTAATGGGCTTTGGATCCATCCCAAACAAGCTGCAGCAATGTGCTGCTCACTATGATTCACTGGCTCTTGCTCCTGGTTTGTGGCAAGAGAACGTCCTCTGACAGAGTGTGCGCTGCCAGAAGCACCTCCACACTGCTTCACCCTTTGGGCTGCAGGAAACACCAGCAGCAATGGCCAGGTGTAGTGTCATGTTCGTGACCAAGGATGGTTTGAGAGAGAATGGACAAAACCCCATCAAAGGCAGAGGAAAGATCCAGCGTTTGTCATACATGCAACCCTTCTTCACCATGCTCTTCCAGGAGGTCCCAAAGACATAGCAAACAAGTTCAGTTGTTTCAGTTCTTTGGATATGCAGGCTTCCTGCAAAGGTGGGAAGACTTCACGGAAACTCAGTGTTCACAGGCGTGGTGCTGCTCCTTAGGTGGTGCTCCTTGGGCAGGCTTCACCAAGGTGCTACTTGTCTAAACCTATGATCTCTCCAGAGCATGTTGAATGGACCAGAAGTTGCCAACAGTCACATCTTCTCCTTGTCCACTGGCAGTTCCCACTCAGCCAGCAGCACAGCCGGTGGTATGCATTTCCAAATCTTCAGGTGCGGCAGCACCAGCACATGAGGCTCTTGTCCCATCTGTTCCCATCCCCAGACACCAATTGTGCCAGCCCAGTTGTGCTGCAGATGCCCCCAGACATGAAATACACTTCCTACCCCCCTGCTCCCTGCTCAGTGCCCCTGTTTGCATTGTGGCCTCCAGGGAACCAAAGACACAGGGAGGGGGAAAACCGCTGCTCTCAGAGCCACAGCCTCAGGCTGCTCTTCAAAAATCTCCTTTCATACAGCACAAACTGCCTCAACCCCTAAAGCAGCTGGCAACGTTCCATCTCTCCAGGCCCTTTGTGTCCAGTTCTGCTCGGTGCCTAGAGCTGGCTGAGGTCTGGCCAGCTGGATGCCAACCAAAAACAAGGTGCTGAAGCATGATATGGTCCCCCTGGCACATCCCACCCCACTTCACTGCACAGCCACAAGGACCCTCAGAGGTGACACATGGGGAGGGATGCCCCTCTCCTTCCAGCTGGGTGATAACCCAGCAAGAGCTGCCGCCAAATGAAGTTACAGCTGGGTGGCATTTAGGTTCCTGTTTTCCATAAGCTTAGCGGGCTGGTGGTTTTGAATTCAATTCCATTATTGGTGTGAATAGGAGCTGCAGGTTGTTTCTCCACACTTAACTGCTTCAAGTTACACATATGCGAAACTGGCTTGACCTTAGGCTTCAATGCACAGAGACTTTGGTGCACGTAGTAACACGCCTCAGAAAATAAAAGACTGAATAATTACTAGACATAGAGCTCCTTGCAGCAAGAAAAACTCATTCTGCAAAAGAATTGTCCTTTTATTCCTGAAATGAAGCTGCTGAAATAATGCTCATGGAGAGGTTTAGCTGCAGAACTATCAGAAGTTATATCAGTAAGAAATACTTCTGGGCATTTCTGTATCTGAAGTACTGTGACTCCAGGCACAGCCACTTCTCCTATCAGGGATACAGAAACCCAACCATCAACTCTCCTGTTTCATGTGAGACTGTTAAGATGCCATATGATGAAATCCAGGCATGATGCCTCATTCTGAGGCAGTTCGTCTTTTGTGAGAAGTTCATTTTAATCATAAGCAAAAGCTGATATGCTAAATCTAGCCTATAAAACCATAAGTTACGGTACGTGTAAGATTATAATCAGAAAAATAAAATAAAAGTCTTTCTGCATCATAAAAATTCATGTGCTTTTTTTTTTTCAGCAAGCAGATAAAAGGATTTCTTTAATCAGTGCTTCCTCACTAACTGTAAGCTAACATCTAAAATCTTGGCATTGATCTTCAGCACATTTGCTAAGACAAAATACCATTATTAACAATTAGAGCAGATTTATTCTAAAATATTTTGCTGCACTTGAGCAATTATCTGGGTAATCACTGACAGAAGCATACAGGCAATGATGCCAAAGCACAGAGCTGAGTTCTTCCTTCCTGTTTTCCAGTCTTAGCCTCAAATTAAAAAACACTATGAGTCAGTGGAGTTAACCTACGTTCAACAGCATCATGCAGCGTTATCACACCCAAGCTTGTGCAGAGACTTACTCTTTCCATATTTACCAATCTGAATTTGTTCAACCAAATTTAAGCACACACTCACATGTTCACAGAGCTCCCTAAACTCTGCCAATCCCACATCATATGAACCTTGTCCTGGTAGGATTCTCCACTTCTGAAAACATGCTACAGGGCAGCTCAGTGCTGGTGACATTGCCCTCCAGAGAAGCACAAGCATGGAGAATGACTCCATCTGATAACACAGATTGCTCACTGCAAACCCAGGTCTATAAAAAGATCCTGCAGTCACATCCTTCCTAAAGCAGATTTCGGAATCCAAGAGGTCCTGCATAACTGAAGAGCTATGAAGAAATTGTAGACAAATATGTAGTGGTACCGAAAAATCTTGACGAGTCATTCAAATTACAAGTGGGACTGGAGTGCATGGCTTCACCAGTCGAGCCAGGAGGGGGGCATTTTTTTTTATTTTGCAGGCCTGTAGTTTACAACGCATTTACACCCTCCCACTAAGTGGTTTGCCTGCTGCTCCAAGGCAATTAATTATTCTGCTGGAAGTCTCATTTTGTCTTCCAGGCTCATCTTTACATTGTCATTGCTACATAAATAGAATCTTAGTTAAAAATAAGCATTTAAAAATGTTTTTCAGGGATTTACTTTCATACCAAAACAGATTTGTGTGTATGCACGTGTGTAACATACAAACATGCAAGTCTTGATAAATTGAATTAATATAGAAAACCCGCAAACATAAAACCCAAGGACCGAAGTGTACTCTACTGCCAATACTTTCCTTTTACTGGGGAAAAAAGAAAAGAGATAAGTAAAATTGTTGAGGTACTTGTCTAAGAACAAAATCTACCATTCCTGATATGAAGCCAAAATATTTACTTTTAAGAGGTCCTAAAAGGTGGGAAGATCAGGCATGAGATAGGGTATAATTTTAAAATGTCAGTAGTTACATTCAGGAGGGTGTTATAAAAGATGAAGTTTAAAACAGAATAAGTGGTGTCACTGCAGATCTTGGTGTGTGCCTGAAACCTTTAAGATTAAGGTGGTCGCATCGTGTCCCAAGGTGACCAGGAAGATGATCCACAGAAGACCATAATGTAAACCAGTATTTTTGGAAGCTAGACAATACTTATTTTTCTTCTCGAATGGAGCTTGGTTGTTTCCTTATGCAGTCTTCAGAAGAGATTAGAGAGCAGCATTGCTGCAGCTGATTGATTTTGGGAGCTCTGTCAGACCAGGGAAATTTCTTTAAAGAAATATTGATCACTTCTAGCT
Source organism: Apaloderma vittatum (assembly GCF_000703405.1). Lineage (NCBI taxonomy): Eukaryota > Metazoa > Chordata > Aves > Trogoniformes > Trogonidae > Apaloderma > Apaloderma vittatum. The sequence goes on along the minus strand of NW_009709858.1, from coordinate 9,171 downwards.
CAGTTATTCACGTAACTCATTTCAGGCAAACCTTTGCACCCTCAGTGAGAAATATCTGTCAAGAGGATCCGATTTCTGCTTGTCTAAATCTAGATTCCTATAAAGCTCATTAGTTTATTTTCCAGCACTGGTTGATTCTTTCTGATGTGCATTCGGGAAGAAACAGTTAAGCTATAAGGACAAGCAAATGCCTAGCAGTAAAATTAATCATGCATCTACTAGATAATAAAAAGGAATTAATGTCAAGTGAATGTCAATAATTAGAGCTTAAAAGGATTCTTCAGCATCATTTGATTAGTGATTGAAGTCCTGAGAGTGAACACCAGAGATGCACTGTAAAGAGTTTTTACTTCTCTAGGATGTTTGATTTCCATTGCATCGTTTGATACAGACACAGAAATATTACAACTAAACATGGCAGTTCTGAGTAATAATGCAGAAGTGAGACACACATTTTTAACTCTACGTGTACAGGACACATAAAAACCCAACTATTTGTGTTCTACTAAACTTTTAACTTGGACAACATCTTACAGGAATGAGCGCAACACTGATTATGTAATTTAGGGGGGAAAAAAATCGCAAACACATTTTAAATAAGAATATAGGAGAAAAACAAAAAGCCTTTCTGTCCTTGACTAAGCCTGAAGTTATACACATGTAAGTGGGGTTTTTTTTTCCAGGTCTTTTTTTAAGAAATAGGTGACATATATCAAGAACTATATATTAGTTATGTGCTTATCATAACAGTATGGGTATTGAATTAAATGGAAGGGTTTAGGATTGCTTAATTTTATAGCTCTCTTAAAGGTGTAGCCTGGCTTTGCTGTCAGATAAGAGGAAATTAATACATTCCCTAAGGCAGACTTCTAAAAAGGGTCAAATGAAGCACTCTTTAAAATTGCCTGTTGCTCTTCATTGACTAGGGAACACTGGGTACAGGAACCAGTTTGACACAAGAACCTAAATTTAGATAATTTTGGGTGTGCTAGACTTCCAAACTCCCATCACAGTCACTGGAGCCTGAAGAGCAATTCAGCTCACCATAAAATATGTACCTAGTGACTGGTCAACTGAATCATTCATTGATTGCTTTTACTAGATCTTCATTAATGGCAGTGTGAGCTTAAACATTTAATATGTAGTTGCTTGTATTTAAGGAATTTAATCTAGACTTGATCTCCTATCAAAAGTGTTATGGGGCTACCTAATAATACCTTCCTTGCTAACTCAGGGCACATAAGCCAGAAAATTTTCAGCTTACTTTAAAAGTATATTTGGAATAACCAAGAGCCAAAAATGGCCTGCAGAACCAGGAACTCTGCTGAACTTGAAGCTTCAAAGGAATCACACAGAGGAAAGGTATATTCTTCCTAAAAGTTGTTATAGATTCTCTTACTTATACTCAAACAGAAGAAAAAGCAAGAGCAAAGCATGATTCAGCAGAAAATGGTGACCAAGACATTTGCCAAAGGAGCATGGCTACTGGCACAGGTGATGGCTGGGTTTCATATAGCCGGTTGGGCACTGACCTAATGATGGTGTTGTCAAGGAGCCAAGCATTCACCCTGAAGCTCAGATTCCATCAAATAACTGACAATGAGATGTTGCCATGTGTAAATTACCCTCAAGTATCATACTTATCACACAGTATTATGCAGCATTTGAGCAACTATCAGCTATGACAGGATATCGGAGCAATTGTCTCACCTTAAATCCTGCAACATTCCTGCCATGTTGTATGTAAAGTCCATTGCTGCAAAGACAACACAAAAAGGAATTATGCAAACCTTTTCTACAAAGGGAAAAGATGTAGGCAGTAACTCAGAGGATAACTCAAAGATGGCAGGGATAATGATCCAATAAACTTTTTCTTCATCTCCCAGAAGGCTCCCACTATCGTGAGTTAATGCAGGATTGACAAGTCAGTAACTTCATTTTCGGTCATTCCATGCAATTTTCACAGAGAGAGCAGGTACACTTGGCTCAAGACTCTGCTTCGTGAGTTAGGCTGTGTTGGAGACTGAACTAGACCTTTACACTCCTAAGAAACTGATTAATTTCAGAGGTGCTGAACATCCATAGAGCTTAGGAAAGTCCAGAAAGAAGTATTCAAATTTTGGAGGTGACAAAAAGGCAGTGAGGTGCTTAGAGTCAAAGCTGATCTGCTTTTTCTTCACATACACTGTTAAGGGAGGATTCCTGTCCTTTTGAACTAGGGACAAGTGCTTTCCAACCTTTGTTTTTTCCAGACTTTATGTAGTACCAGTAGGAGCCCTTTCCTTGGCAGAAAGTCCATGAAATTGTCTATAGCACTGCAGGAGCTACAACAGTACAAATGAAGAGAACACCAGGTGAAACAAATGAGGTCATCCCCAGTGACCTCATGAACCAATTCTTTAGTTTCTCTGTCTGCAGACTGGTCACTGAGTACCAGGACCTCATCCATGAAACAAATACTATGTAAAATCAACCTATTTGACTTTCACCTCATCAGTCCCTTAGTGTGTCTCTCCAGGCCTGCAACTTCAGTCCAAGCTGTGTCCTTCACACTGGAGCCAGAGGTGAGGCTGGATATCACATTCACCTTAAAAAATTCTTGAAACCTCTTTGGCCTTTAAGTAGCAGGGAGAGCCCTCCCACATCCCAGGAATGTCCTTCCCCAGGTTCTCCACTTCAGCTCATCTCTAATCATTGGGTAATTACCTCAGGGGGAATAGCTTTCCAAATTCACTTTTAAATACAGAAAAGCTTTCATTTTTTATTGTGTTAGAGTGATTAGCCAAATGGCTTTGTGGAGCCAACTGCTTTAGAGCATCACATTATGAACTAATTTCATTACTACTTGGCAAGAAGAATTAACTGGAAGCCTCCTTGCACCAGGGTTTACAGAAAGGGATAGAGGCCAGCACTGTAATTTCAGTAAACACAATTACATTTTACCACATCACTGCACTAAACAGACAACCCACAAAGAGCAACCATGAGATGGGGACTTTATCTAAAGGAAAGCGTTATGATCTCTTCACATTTAACCCCTACAGACAGAAAACTCAAAATCTATTTACCTTGACAGTCCGTCAGTACTTTACATGGAGCACATAGAAATTCTGGGGGCATGCTTGTATAAATGGAGTAGGATAGAATTTAAACCAAGGAAATCATATTTTAAAGATCTAGAGTAACATGTATGAGAAATCCTATCTGTTTTTTCAAAAGTAATTTGAAAGGTGAGATCTCTAGGGAAAATAGGAGTGGATGGTTGGACTCAATGATCTTAAAGGTCTTTTCCAACCTAGATGATTCAACGAATCTATGAGTTTGTACATTTTTTGTAGCAATGCTGTCGGCTGCAAAGCATGGGAACTGAACAGGCCTGCTTCAGTTCATGTAAAATCTACTGCCTGTTGCAAATTGTGGAAATTAAAAGAGAAATCCATCTGCCACCAGCTTGCTCACCAAAGTTACATTATCATGTATGCTGGCCCCAATTTTTTGTTGTACTGCCTTTGGCTGGGATGGAGTTAACTTTGTTCATAGCAGCCCACATGATGCTGTGGCTTGGATTTGTGACTAAAACAGTGTTGATAACACACCAGTGTCTTGGTTATTGCCGAACAGTTCTTGCACAGCATCAAAGCCTTCTCTGTTTCTCTGTCCTATCCAGTGAATAGGTCAGGAATGGGCAAGAAATTGAGAGGACACACAGCCAGGACAGATGACCCAAATTAGTCAAAAGGGTGATCCATGCCACATGACACTGTGCTCAGCAATAAAAACGATGGGGAGATTTGTCTTTCAAGGTAGACATTGTTTAGTACATCAGCCTACTTGTAGGAGGTGATGAATAATTGACTTTTCATAATTTGTTTTCTTTCTAGTGTCTCCTTTATTTATTAAACTTTCATAATCTTGAGCCAGAAATCTTCTTGCTTTTGTTCTTGCTGTTTTCTCTCCCTCTTGTCTGGAAGGGGAGTGAGCGAGTGGCTGTGTGAGTGCTTAGCAGCTGGCTGGGGTGAACCTACTACACAACTTATCTCTGAAGACATCTCAGTACATCAAAAGGCTTGAAAAGTCTCATCAGCATGACCAAATGGGACTTGGCTATAGTTCAGTCCTTAATTTTTCATCATCTTTTACTTCCCAAAGCATACATCTTTCAACATGCTGTTCCTTATTAGCTCTCTTCAGCTTTTTTTAAAAAGAGTCCTTTTCCCTGAGGCTGAGGTGATGGGTAACAGGGCAGGAAAGGGTTAAGTCCAGCTCACAGAGGGGCTGAAAATGGGGAGTTTTGTTAAGGGAAGGAACAGGTTAAACAGTCTTCTAAGAACTCAAAATAAGCCTTGTTTGATCATCCAAATGAAGAATAAACTCCCATTAGGTTATTATCAAAATTTAAATATTTTCAAAAGGTTTTCCGATTTTTATAGGAGAGCTTGATGATAAAATTTCACTGGCAAGTCATGCAAAGACATTGTCTTATTCCAACTTAAGAAATTTAGTTTCTAACAGGCATTTAAGTCATTCCCACCAGACCCTTGAGCTTAACAAGATAAATAATTTTATGTTCCCACACTGCAGACTTTCAGAAGGTACATCTATGCATCGGTAAGTTCTAGTTCACAGAAGTATGGTTTTGTTCACAACCAGAACAGCCTAACAGTCTGTTTGGGATTCTGCAGACAAATGAATAAATTCATAGAAGCACTAGTTTGCCACAGGAGATGTTTTACAGTTTGAAACTTGGCTGCATTCAAGCTACTGGTCTTTTCTGAAGGTCACAAGACAGTCCAAAAGCAACTGCTAAAAAGCAAAAGTTCCTATCCGGAAAGTTTTTCACATAGATTTAAAAAAATGTATTGTTTCTACAATTTAAATTTAAGTAATTATGACAGCAAATTATAAATTTGATTTCACACACTGCTCCATTTCCAATAATTTTAAAAGAGAAAGGAGGTTTCTTTCATCTTCCCCCACAAAAGCAAGCTTTCACAGTACCCGACATGTAGCAGCACCATTACAGAAAGCCAAGGAAATGTCTTTCACATTCTGTAGATATGATACTTTCTGGTCTAAAAACATTCAGTACAACTGTTACATAGAAATTCAATTGATACAGAAAAGAATATCAAGTCCTGCGATTAAGAATTAAACTTCAGTCTTGTAAATACTCAGGAATTTTCTGTGTGGTCTCCAAAAGTCATGTAACATCCATAGGACTTAAGGGTCTTTGGAAACTCAGTCTCTTTAAAAAAAACCCCACTTGATCGCTCAGTGTGAGAAACAGAAAGAATTTTGGCACACACACAGCACTGCTGTAAGAGCAGTTGAGGGATGCAACCTTCTGGAGCAGCTCAGCCCTCCAGTATTGAAGCGCTCAAATTCTCATATCAGACATGGCTTTTGCTCACCTGCTTCAGTGGGGTTCAGGATGGTCTATCCTGCCCAAACAAAAGCTAATGCTTACAGCTGGGATGGCTGATTGGCAGAGGTGCTGTGTAGCTGGGCACAGAGGGTACTCTGGGGTCCTACGTCTAATTCGAAGCAGATTTGAACTCAGTAACTGGGCTTTCTTGTTGCTACACAGGATGCTAGTTACAAGGGATGCCTGGATGGATCTTTCAGCTCTTACTCATATAAACTTGCTAGTTTTATTCACTTATTTAGTTTTATTCATTACTCTCAAACTGACCAGGAGTTCCTGGAGAAAAGTCTTTTAGAAAGGGTGGGTAAAGGCCAAAAGGGCGAAAGCCAACTTTTTGCAATTTTCTGCTATCAAGGCAATTACTTCTACTGACTTAGTCTAACTGCATGACCAAGGTCACTCACACATGAGGCTGGGAAATCTGGAATGTTTTATCTACTGTAATTTCCTTTACGGCACAAAGAAATGAACAGGTGGAGAAGGACATAGGGGGCCAGTTAGCTCAGTTGGTTGAGTGTGGTGCTAACAACACCAAGGTCGCGGGTTCGATTCCCGTTCGGTCCCCATGTGTTGCCTGATCTAGTCGAGAGGTGGCGTCCCTGGCGGCAGGGAGGCTGGATTAAAATGATCTCTAAGGTCCCTTCCAGCCTAGGCCATTCTATGATTCTATGACATAGGAATGAACTGCTGAAGAGACAGTAGCAGCTGTACTCACTGTCTCTTCTACCAGATAAAAGAGATTTTGACAAGCAATACGCTGAAGGTCACCTCATAAATTTTTCTTATTTCACTGCTGCTAGTTTCAGGTCAAGTGAACATTACTTTACCCTGTTATTATTATAAGCATCAATCCTTTCCACAGGTCTCAACATTATCTTAATTGTTTTATGACTTTGAAAGTGTATCAAATGAGATCTATTACTTTCTCCACATTTTTTAACTTGAGGTGGTCATAAAGCAGTCTGCTAAGTGACATGTTTAAGACCTTTCCTGAATGAACACAATTCATTGCTGTGGCTTATATTATATAAAATATTCCATCCTGACCCCAAAATGTTAAGTTCATGCCACCATCTTTTATCAGCTTGTTATTCCTCAAAGAGAAAAAGAGACATTTCTTCTGGCTTGTTTCACCTGCATGCTTGAAGTTTGTCAGCTTTTAGGTAACAATTCTTTATGAGTCTCTATTTTGGCTGAATGAACTCAGAGAGGGAACACTACTGTGAAATTAGGTCCTTTGTTTCATGTCTAATCTTTCCAGAACTGAGAAGAGTTCGGGTTTTTTTTACACAAGAGTGTAAAGAATAGTAGTTCTATTTAAATATTTGGCTACTTTTGTAGTGTAAATTGAGCAGGGTACAGGAATTCTTCTGCTCATATCTCTGTTACAAAATTAAACCAATAAGCTAGATCCCAAGGTCCAAATATGCACCCTAACCTTGGATCAAAAATTTGCAGTTCAGCCTATCATTAATAATGTTGCTACACTGGAATCCTACAAGTCTTACATGAGCCAGCTCACTTAAATAAAAGCTTCCCACTCAAGTCCTTATGATATGAAACCTCCCGTGTGATATAGATATAAATAATGTGGACATATACATATCCATGTTACTGCTGTGAAGAATTGGGTCTTCATGGCGAGTATAAATTACTAGTACTCTATAGTTTCAAAGCATCTTGCGAAGACTCTAAGATCATAAATTTCAGAAGAAAAATAGGTTAAGTTTTTATGAAATCTTTGTAGACTCCTTTAAGTGCAATGATTCAACTATTCTGAAAACATTTAAGATTTAATTCCTTTTCATGAAACAACAGCAGAAGAGACCACAAAGCATACAAGCTATTTGAAATGAGACTTAGGCTTACAAGCAAAGTACCTTCTCCACTAAAAAGGAGGTGTTTTATTTACCTTTGTATATGTGTAAGAGCACGTATGGCAAGGCAACGAAATATCAGACTTCAAATACTCCAGAGCAAGTAAGTTTCTAGTGTGTCACTTAAAGACAAGAGTTGAATCAAAAGCTCGGGTTCACTCATGTTCCAGCCTGCACACACAAGCCCTTTGCTAATGACATAAATACGTCTTAATTCAGTTTGAAATGATATAAGCATTGGCAACAACAGAGAATATGAGTGAGCCCCTTTCTGTAATTCTACTTTATTTGGTAAGATGGATTATCACAGGTACTTACACGTTTTGAGTTTTCCCTGATAGAAGATTCGTGATTCCTAGAAATATTTTGGTCTTGACAAGCAGATCTCTTCCAAGAAATAGAATAAAATCTTTTCATATCTCTAAAAAGTTATGTTCATTGATTGTTCTGCTGCTGTTAAATATAGTTCAGGGTGAAAAAAACCCAAAAGCATAAAGTCACGATCAACACCACATGAAGCTCTTGGACCTCCTAAAAACTTTGCTGTGAAAAAAAATGCAGGTTGACAGATTTGTCAGAGGAGCTTTTGATTTTGTTTTCCTCTTTCACAGCGTATCTCCAAAAGGCAAGGGTAATGTTACTACAGTAGCTCCCGTTCTTTTTTTTGCCAAGCACACAAGGAATCCGTCTTAAGTTTTGCTGTGAGATACAAGAGCACAGTGAACTGCAGGCTGGCAGAGAGACTTTTTTTTCAACGTTTACACCATTTTCTGCCCTGCGGAGTAACACCTCCTAGCCAATGACACCCCATCAAGACCAGTGCTCACACCCAGGGGCAGAGGTGGGGGGCATCTGTGCCAGAAGCTTTGAGTTTGTCTCCATGTAGTTCCTCACAGCTCCAAGAATGGGCTCTATAGGGCTGCACTTCCTTCACAAAAGGATGTTGGTGGATGATGTGGCTGAAAATTAAGCAGTCTAATAAGCTGAGTCAAACTCTGCTCCCATATTGAAAAAACAAAACAAAACACAAAAAAATGCCCAAAAAATAGCAGAGTACAATTCCAAATTTCCAGCAAAACATTCACACAGGCCTTGACAGGTCCTGCCAGCAGTCTGCTCCAGCATGGGCTTCCCACAGGGTCACAGACTCATTCAGGTGCCTCTACCTGCTCTAGTGTAGGGTCCTCCACGGGCTGCAGGTGGACATCTGCTTCTTCATTAACATCCAATGTGCAAGATGTTGCTGGATCTGTGGTGGTAGCTATACTTCTTGCTATCTTGAACTTTTACTCCTTTGCTTTTCCATTTCCTTATCTTTCTTTCCTATCGCTCTCCAGTGGTTGTTAGTCAATAAAGGGTTTTGCTTTTGTGACATCTGACACCATTAATTTCACCTTTGGGATCTAAACAAACCACCTTGACTCTAACCTCTATCAGGTATAAGCGGGTCAAGAGAGGGCTGCAGGGGGACGGCCTTCCTCACCATGGTCTTCACGACAGGCTGTAGGCGAATCTCCACTGTGGTGCCTGGAGCACCTCCTCCCTCTGCTTCTTCACGGACCTTGGTGTCTGCAGAGTTGTTTCTCTCACATATTCTCAGTCCTCTCTCAAGCTGCAGTTACTGTTGTGCAGCAACTTTTCCCCCTGCTTCTTAAATATGTTATCCCAGAGGTGCTACAACTGTCACTGATGAGCTTGACCTTGGCCACTGGTGGGTCTGTCTTGGAAATGGCTGGCACTGGCTCTATCAGACATGGTAAAAACTTCTGGCAGCTTCTAACAGAAGCCACTCCTGTAGTCCCTCAGCTACCAAAACCTTGCCTGGGTTTAGCTAAAAACAGTTCTGTTAGTGATTTTTACTTTCCAGTT
>NW_009709857.1:15118-19351 GCF_000703405.1 Apaloderma vittatum | reverse complement strand
TAGGACTGGGTTTTAGCTCAAACGCAGGACACTGAGGCAATAACATCTGACAGAGGGAGGAACTGGGCAGCTCGACGTGGAATCCCTCCAGTCTCTCCTTCAAAACTTCAGATTGCATCCCCAGCGGTCTTTAGCCTCCAGCCAGAGATTAATTACAGAAGTATCTTCATCATCATTTCAATTTATTAATGCTAGTAGCGATGCTACGTTGGGTTTTTGATCCAACTAACTCACTGTCCTGTTTGGTAGCAGCTAGCAGAGTTGCTTAGGGACAGGTTTTTAAATAGTCTATAAAACCTTCCCTCCTTGGGCACAGGGGCTCAGACTACACTAAACTTTATACACTCCCTGTGATGGATTTTGTATCCTCACCTTGATGCTTAATGCCCCACTGAGCCTCTTGTCTGTTTATTTCTCTGTTTTATTTTTAAACCTGTTTTACGGTTTCAACATCCACTGTGTTCTGGCATAATGAGTTGTAGAGTTTGTTTATAGATAATGTAGTGTTTCCTGAATTACCCAGAATTTGGACTGGCTTTGTTTTCGCTCCAGTTAATGTGTCTAAAGTGAGATGTATAAAAAAGGTTACTAGTCTTTGAGAGGTATGTGTATATCTCTTGCAAATAATTATTTTCTTGCTTTTAGATTCCCAGATTGCGACGAGCCATATCCTCGTCTTGTTGACCTCAATTTAGCTGGGGAGCCCACAGAAGAGGCCCCAATGGCAGTACAGAGGGATTACGGTTTTTGGTGTCCTCGGGAGTTGAAAATAGACCCTGACCTGGGTTACTCTTTCCTGAGGGTACGGGACTGTTCCCCTCCTTGCCCAAATATGTACTTCCGCCGCGAAGAGCTCTCCTTCGCTCGCTACTTCATCGGAGTGATCTCCATCGTCTGCCTTTCTGCTACCTTGTTCACTTTTTTAACTTTCCTGATCGATGTCACAAGATTTCGCTACCCGGAAAGACCGATAATATTTTACGCCGTCTGTTACATGATGGTGTCGTTAATTTTCTTCATTGGCTTTTTGCTCGAAGACCGAGTAGCGTGTAACGCCTCGAGCCCTGCCCAGTACAAGGCTTCCACAGTGACCCAGGGCTCTCACAACAAAGCTTGCACCATGCTTTTCATGGTGCTCTATTTCTTCACCATGGCTGGCAGCGTTTGGTGGGTCATCCTTACCATCACGTGGTTCTTGGCGGCTGTGCCGAAATGGGGCAGCGAAGCGATCGAGAAGAAGGCGTTGCTCTTCCACGCCAGCGCCTGGGGCATCCCAGGAACTCTCACCATCATCCTCTTAGCGATGAATAAAATCGAAGGTGACAACATTAGCGGCGTATGTTTTGTTGGCCTCTACGACGTGGATGCGTTGAGATACTTCGTCCTTGCACCTCTCTGCCTGTACGTTGTGGTCGGAGTTTCCCTTCTGCTAGCTGGCATTATCTCTCTCAATCGGGTTCGCATCGAAATCCCGTTGGAAAAAGAGAACCAGGACAAACTAGTGAAGTTCATGATCCGGATCGGCGTGTTCAGCGTTCTGTACCTCGTGCCGCTGTTGGTTGTGATCGGCTGCTATTTCTACGAGCAGGCTTATCGAGGCGTGTGGGAGACGACGTGGATTCAAGAGCGCTGCAGAGAATATCACATCCCTTGTCCCTATCAGGTGAGGAACCCGGTATGACATGCTCAGGTGTGCAGAAAACGGGTGGTGAGGAGGTGTTTTAAGACTTACTTGCCATCGCTAACCCAAAGTGCTGCCATTCCTCCAAGGGAAGGTTCTTGCCATACTCAGGTTACTTGGATAATGCATCAGGCTTTCTGGAAGATGAGGTGTTGCTGGAAAATTGGAGGCTTGGATCAGCTGCTTGGTGGGTTTTTATGGAGTTTCTGGGCTCTATGGGATATAAAGATGCTGTTTTAAACCACGTGCAAGAACAGGGCTTAATAAGATTTTTTTTTGGTCATCAGAGACCTGTGAGAAGGTTTGCGCTGCAGGGATTTTGCCATTTAAACTGAGTTGTCACCAGCCTGATTACTGCTCTTTCTAGCTGTTCTTGCTCATCTCTCACAGCTTTGTTGCTTCGGTTAGCTTAGAGCTTTTGTGCTCCTTCCAGAGCTTGCTATACACGCGTGAGAAACGTCTGTATAAAATCTTACATGGCGTGCCTTCTGAAAAATACCCAGAGCTTACAGCTCATCACTTTTATTTTTTCCCAAGAAAATTGCACTTACCTGTTCAATTTGTTTCACTGCGTTATCACAGGAACAGAAGCCTCTGAGAATACTCGATACCAAACCGCCCACTGTTTGCTTCACGATTCTGCTGGTGCAGTTGCAGAGAAAGTGGTGTTAAGCATTAATTACTTGAAGCCTGCTTCCCATTTCGAGCCAAAGCAGCAAATCGGTTTTGGGATGTAATTGCTTAGATATTCCTTGCAACTTACTTAAAGGCAACTTTATTTCAAGGAGGTTTTGTCTGTTATGTAGCTGCACACCCAGGGTGTTAAAAAACGTTAGGATTTTGGCTCTAAAGCAGTCAAAACACCAGCTGGATCATCAAAGCTCACATTTTAATGCAATAAAATCTCACCTAAAGGTTTGGCTCAGTCCGTATAGCTTGATAATAATCCTTTTATTTCCTTTTAACCCTTTTTATTGTTTTCTCTGTTCAATTTTATTAGGGTGTGACTCTTCCCTCCCATCCAACATGAGAGCATTTTTATGGCAGGAAATATCTGTCGGTGGGTGTGTTCAGTTTCATTTGCTTGGTCGAGTCTTCGTCGCTGCAGGTTTTAATGTGTTAAGCTGACTGATGCTTAAAAAGAGGGAAAAAGAGAGACGTGGGCTTTTCTCTCAGTTCAATTCAAATATGCCAATCTAAATTTTGTATGAGGATCTATAAAATTAAGAGGAGATTGCTTTCTCAGAATATTGAACAAAACCTAGTTTAAACCTTGAGGCTTCTGATGTCTAAGGCTAAAATGCTGGCTAGTGAAATAACGAAAACATGTAGTAAAATGCTGCTCCAGCCTCTAGAAAACCGTTAACATAATGGCTCAGCGGGAGTCAAAAGAACAATAATGGTTTCATTCACATCAAATTGGGTTGAAGGACCCGTAGACCCTAGGGAGTATTAGAAGGGTTTTTCTTCTAACCCATCCAATTTTTTCTCTTAAACTTAACATGCTTCCCTAATTAAACTATCCAGACTTATAATTGAAACAGATTTCCCAAGCTGTGGGGGAAAATAATTTTATCCTTAGATCATGCTAGGGGAAGATGTAAAAGCTTTGTAGAAACTATCACTCGCTTGCAAAACAAGATCACGATTTTTTTTACCAAGCCTTGATGTTATTTAACTTCAAATATTTGAATATCGGTGTCTGAGATTAGACTGTCCATTAACTGAGAGCTGTACTCGATTGCGCAGTGGACATCGGTTTTATGTGCAAAACTTAACGTGGGGCCGTGGTAGTTGGAATTCGCTGCTTGCGTAGGCAGAGCGAGCAAATCCGAGGTTAAAAATTCATTAGTCCGTTCAACCGTTACATCGTCATTGCCATCAGAGGATGATGCCACAGTAACTCATTCCGGAAAATTGCTAATGGGGGAGTCGGAGTGTGCAGCTGCCGCGGGCGTGCCCCCCCGCCTCCCTCCTGACTGCTTCGCGTGGGAGATACCGCGGGGTTAATAATTTGCTGCAGATTCTCTAAGCCGAAGAGGGGCTTCACAGCTGGTGTCCGGATGAAAAATCTGGTGTTCAGATGAAAAGTCTGGTGTTCGTATGAAAAGTCCACGTGTTTCTTTGACTACCCAACGGGCTAAATGCTCCCCAAATGGAGGGAGCAATGAGATACCTTCATGTTCCGATCTAGATGTCTGGTTACCTCTGTTTCCTGGGTCGACCTGGCCGTGTATTATTACGGTTATTTGTCTGATCTGGGAGGCAGCTGTTTCATTCCTTGTGAAATCAAACCACAAGCCCGAGGGCGGCAAGACTCTGGAATAAATTGCACAGAGAAGTTGTGGCTGCCCCCTCCCTGGAGGTGTTCAAAGCCAGGTTGGATGGAGCCTTGAGTAACCTTGGGCTGGTTGAGAGGTGTCCCTTCCAAGGGAGATTGGATCAGAATCATAGAATCCTAGAATTGTCAGGGTTGGAAGGGACCTTAAAGACCATCTAGTTCCACCCCCCTGCCATGGGCAGGGACATCCCCCACTAGATCAGGCTGCCCA
>NW_009709857.1:0-14996 GCF_000703405.1 Apaloderma vittatum | reverse complement strand
ATCTGACCTGACCCCTCTCCAGCTTCAATCCATTCCCTCTAGTCCTGTCACTGCCCGACACCCTCACAAGCCCCTCCCCAGCTTTCTTGTAGCCCCCTTGAGATACCGGAAGGCACAATAAGGTCTCCTCGGAGCCTTTTTTTCTCCGAACAGCCCCAACTCTCTCAGTCTGTCTGCACAGGAGAGGTGCTCCCGCCCTCATCATCCTCGTGCTCCTTCTCTGGACACGCTCCAGCACGTGGATAATCTCTAAGATCCCTTCTTCCAGCCTAGGCCATTCTATGATTCTACGATTCTGTGATTTTGGCCTCAAAGACAGGAAATCAGTAATGCCAGCTTCCCTCTCTTTAAGGAGTAAGTGCAGAGCAAAAATGGAGCTCAGGTGACCTTACCTCGCCCTGCATGTCCTCAGCGCTCACAAGGTTCTGGGAGAGACTGGGAAGGAGGGGAAAGATTTGTAGAAGCTGGCGGCAGCTCTGCCTGTCAGCACATCCCGGTCTTCAGTTTTTTCTGTAGCATCATGGGCTGCCGCAATCCCGGCAACGGTTTTATTCTGTTGCCTGGGCAGCAAGAGCGGGTAAAACACGCAGCAGGCAACCCTGTCGTAGTGCTGGGAGAGCTCGGGTGAGCTGCGGGATGAGCCGTCAGAAGTTGAGTGAATATTGTTTCCTTGAGTCTCCTTTAGTAAGGAAAAAACCTCCAGCAGTGAGAGGTGGGGATTATTTATAGTACAGGCAACGTGTCTGATGTGATGAAGAAACAGAGTCGGGCTTTCTCCGTGATAGGGGAAGTTAATTGTTTTTGTCGATGTTCACTTAGACAGTTCAGGGAGTTTTGTTTTGTATCAGCCTGGAAAAATCTCTTGATTTAGTTAAAAACATCAAGGTTGCTATATCAGAAAATCCTTCTTTCACAGGACAAATTGACTGAGGTATTTCCACAAATAATTATTGTTTCCGATGCTGGGACCCTCTGCAGGAGTTGCAGTGGTGTTATCTTTCCGGTCAGTATTGCTTCGCTGGGAAATACCTGCTCACAGTGGCCCAAAAATGTCTTAACCCATCCAGCTCTGCTTTCACTGAGGTCGGCACATTTTTCTTTTTGTGGAGGGGGGAACGGTGCTTTCATAATCTGCTTTCAGCACAGTGGTATCCAAAGGAGGAGCTGAATTTTATGTTGGTATCCACCTTTGCGTTCACTGCCTTAAAATGAGAATCCACGCTTAGCCTCAGAAAATAGATTCATGTTTTTCTGCAAGAGGAGTTCATGCGGTGGAAAAAGAAATCAATTTCCACTGGCTATAGAACCTGGTACCCCTATCATAAACAGCATTTTAACTGGGCTGTGTGCGTTACATGTCCTTCAGGTCAGACTTTTAGCTCATGTATAATCTTTTTTCATGTGACTAGTGCAATTTTCCATCCAGGTATAGATGCGGAAATGAAGGGAGCGAAGGCGGGAAGTGTGACACAATCCAATCCTAACCTAATCACATCTACTCATCTCTTTTGCCGCCGTTGAGAATACCAGCTTTGCTGCTGTCCCTAACGGTGACGGTTCCGCCGATATTGTGTCATCCTTCAGAGGGCAGAGCCTTGGAACAGAGAGCTGGTGTTTTTGTTATGTCGAGCTCATGTGGATGAACTTTGTAGAGTAAGGGTTGGACTCAGTGATCCCAAGGGTCTTCTCCAGCCTCAGTGATTCATGGCGATACATTTGGGGAAGTAAGATTCTGCATACTCCTCTTGTTGTTCAGTGTCATCATCATCATCATCATCATCTCTCTCATAATTTTACCATTCTTAACAAGTTCTCAGCGCTGACTTGCCTTTTTAGTCTGCAGTCCTGACCCAATGGTCAGCTTTCGCTTTCTCTCTTTCCTCTCTCACTTTGCAACTTCTACCTTTTCTACGTCGCTGGAGCCTGTCACGCTGGGGCAACTAATTCAGATGAAGCGGTGGACTTGGATGAAATTTTGGCCAGGTTGAAGGGACCTCTGGAAAGCATCTAGTCCAACCACCCTGCTCAAGCAGGGTCAGCCCAGAACCTCGTCCAGTCAGGCTTTGGAATCCTGTTGTCATAAGAGCAATGAGTTCCATTCTATCAGACAACCAACCTGAATTATATCTGATGTAAGGAAAAAAGTAGGGTAAAAGGGGGAAAAAAAAACCCCTGTTGAAGTGCATTCAGCTGCTGTTATATATTCTTGTCCTCCAGGGACCACAGCGTTTCGTTCTTTATGAGGAGAGCGTCAGAGTTTTGCTCCTCTGGGGAATTACAGAGGCGACCAAACTGGGACACGGTGGCCTGGCCCCGATCTATGAAAATAATGTCTCAAAACGGAGGTGGGTTTGGCTACAAAGTGAAATAGATGCTCAGCAAAGTGTGTCTCCAAAACTGGCTGTGATGTCCATTTCCCTTAGGAGAAGGAGACCTTCACACGGTCAATTCTCTAACCCAGAGCAAAGGAAAGGGCTGCATCAAGCCTCAAGTGTGGAATAAAGTGCTAATTGTCATCTTCCCAAGATAAGGAAATATGTCTCTTGTCTTGGGGTGGCAGAGTATGGTGTTAGAAGCCTTGACTACTTTTTTTTAGTCCCGTAATTGGTGGTTTAGGTCTGGAAAGGTTTATTGGACTGAACCACAAAATCGGATTTCCTGCAAAGTAAAGAAGGTCCCGAGTTAAGATTCGTTTCTCTTAAATCCAAATGTAAACAGACTCTCCACAGTTTTCATGAACGCTTCAGGGCTAGGCTCGGCACTGTGCTGGTGGGAGAGACATCTAGTTTAGATAGTAAAGAGGGGGAAAAAAACCCAAAACCAAACCCAAAACCTATTTCAAAGATGTTTGCTACCCTAGCGGGAATCCTTGAGAAATGAATGAAACTAAGCGGTGTGAAATATCTTTGCTTGTAATCTGATATTCGTGATTTCGCTACTCCTGTGGCTTCACCGGATTATAAAACCTTAGTGAGACATCTAGTTTAGATAGTAAAGAGGGGGAAAAAAACCCAAAACCAAACCCAAAACCTATTTCAAAGATATTTGCTACCCTAGTGGGAATCCTTGAGAAATGAAACTAAGCGATATGAAATATCTTTGCTTGTAATCTGATATTTGTGATTCCCCTACTCATGTGGCTTCACCGGATTAAAAGACCTTAGTGCTGACTTGCTCACAGCGAAGACGGGGCTCCTCGCTTATCTTTTTGATATTGTTTAGAGGAGTGGAAGCAGATGTGGAGGGCACGTTTGATTTGCTGCCGATGGGGAAGACTTGATAGCGAGGTGAGCTCAGGACAAATTGTAAACTCTGGGTTTGTGTTGGAAACTCTTTTTCTTCAGGAACTTGCTGATATCCATCTGATCTTGTTCAGTCGTAATGTTCTCCAGGTGGATTCCTCAGCCTAGAACCAGAAGTTTAAAAAAATAAAGAGAAGTGATGGCTATTTTTAGATATGGAAGGCATTGGAATGTCTAGATCCAGCTATGGAGTGTGTTTACAACCAACTTAACTTGGTATTATTTTATTATGGAACTTAATACGGCACTGGGCCTGTGTGGTGTCTTCTTTACTGTATCATCTGCTTTTTATTGGGCTTGACCTCCTATAAACCAGTGGAATTTCAGAGATAAAATAATGAACATGTGTTAGAATGAAAACAATGTGAAAATCAAGAGCAGCTACTGCGAGCAGCGTTCATTTATCGCATTTCAGCTGTTTCCATCTGAGTCAGGAATCCTAGCCTCCTTTTCTAGCTGAAGCAGAAAAATGAGCTTTTTTATAGCAGTTAATTGGACTTTCAGATGAATTGTGCCCTAACTTCATTTATTATCTGTTTGGAGAGGTCACATTTCCTCTTGTTGGGTATTTTTACGAGGATTTTTGCTGCAAATTTCTGGGGAAATTTATGAGAGGGGGTGGGTGGGCAGGAGAAGTTGAGGAGGCATTTATAATCTGTCCCCTTCAAAAATCAGAATACGCCTCAGCACCTTTTAAACACCTTTTCTAGATCCTGACCACTCTTGACTTGAATAGCAGAAAGAAAACTTGGTAACGTGCTTTTTACTCAGTTTTGAAGAAAGGACCTAAATAAGCACCTGAGACTGCAGTACCCGGAAGGACGAAGAGATGCGCTTGGGAAACCTGTGAGCAGATCATAAACATCATATAAACACGCTTCAACTACTGATGGAGAAGACTTTTTCTACAGGAACAACGAGCACAGCGCAACTCTTTTTGCAAACGTAGTTTTTAAGCGAGTTCTCAAAGTGGTTCCTATGCTTCTCTCTTTAAATCTTTTTTCTTTCTGATCAAAATTGGAAACTGCCTTGGTACTCCTGAGCGCTTAAGAGCGACGCTGTAAGATAATGTAATACCAAATATCTCTTGTATCAGCAACAAAATCAGACGGTGAATCCAGCCAATTTTGTTTTCCTCTCCTCTCTACCTGTTTCACTCCCAAGCTGAGGCCACGAATTTGCTGAATGATGCTGCTGGATGGGTTTTTACTGAAGGTGGGAGTTCTCACCCACTCACTTTTGCTCGTTGCTGGTGTCGGCTAGAGAGGAGAGGATTAATTGTGGTTGCCTAAGATACCGAGAGCGTAAATGGGAAGAATGTTTGGTTAATTGTACCTCTTGGCTGTCAGTGGTGGTTCTGTGTATCTAGCGCGGGCACAAAGGGAAACAAAGTGCGAGCTTGCTAATAGCTTCATGTTCATATTGAAATTAAACCAGGTTACAGATTATTTTAATGCTGTATTTGACAACTAACATTGGAGAAATGGATTTTAATATTGGGATTAATCTGTCAGCTGCTGATGGAGGATTTGTCCATTCCCTCATTTCCCATTTTTGTGAGTGCGCTTCTGGATCTCATCACAGCTTTACCTTTAAGTTTCCGAGGTCGTTTCAGATGTCTCAAAATGCACCCCGCCGCAATAAAAATCTCTTCATTTCCCGCTGGCTTGGCTCGCTAACAACTATAAACTGCTGTTGTTTGGTTTGCAGCCTTTTTCAAGGTTGCTCATGGACCGGGGGTAGGGGGAACGTGTTCAAGTGTGTTTTGTTCCCACTTGGCACAGCTTTCTCCTTCCTTTACGCCCGGCGCCTCGAGCAAACACTGAGGGAAGGCAACCGAAAGCAGCAGAACCATTTTGACGCCGGGAAAGCTTTCCTGTGAGCAGGTGCCAACTGCGAAGCGACGATGGTGATAAAAGTGCCGGTAGGCTGGGAGCCAAGAGCACGGGAGCGTGTAGTCATCTTCTCTGGTGTTGCTTCGCTCTGCTGAATGTTCTGTCTCGTAGCTCCTGCTTTTAAATAAAGTTGAGCGGAAGCGAAAAGAGGCACAGAAACGAGCTGCTCGAACTTCCACCTCGGGTTTTGCAGGTCTCTTCGTTTCTTCCCCCATGCTCCCCGCCTAAAAAGAGAAGAAAAACGTAGAAAAAAAAGCTTTGCTTTACAAATTGTGGATGTGTTCGGGTTTTTATCGTTCTTTTTCCTCCCTGGCTTCTTGCTAGACGTTCAGATTTGCTGCAGAGGTTTCGAATTCTGCGATGGCAAAGTCGACACTTGAGAAGCGCTCTGGTAGCAGACTGTCTCTTCCCATGGCTGCGCTATGGGTGAAGTGTAGCCCCTGTTGACACAGGCTTTATTTTCATGCACAAGTGCTTTAGAACAATCGCACGCGCGGGCCAAAGAGAAGAAAAGACGGGGCTTGCAAACATCTTGCCGAAAACAGCGGCGAGGAGCGGCTGCCGAGAGGCAGGTCTTGCGATTTTGGGGCGCTGGGGAAGTGGGGATGGAGTTTCCTCATGTTTAGTGGCTGCAGCGCCCGGTATTCTCCATTTTTTTGCCATTTTTTCTGCGAATCTGGGGTGTTGCCACTGTCTTTTTTGAACAGCGAATGTCTCAGCTGTTTTGCCATCTGTGTTACAGTGGGGCTTCAGAAGCACGCGGGGGAGGGCGCTAAGCTGGATACAGAAAAGAGGCTTTGTTAAGAAATGTCTTAGCACCGTTTGTGTGTGGCACAGGCATAAAGAGAATATATTTAGAGATGTCTATAAATCCAGAGCTCTCCTCCCTGCCCCCGTCCTTTTCATTAGTTATTGTTTAGAATTCCTCTCAGAAGAGGTAATGGATTTGCGTAAATCTGCCCTAAGGAACTGCTTCTTGTTGAATGTAATTATTCTGTCCTGAAAAAAAAAAAAGCAAAACACAACAAGAGGTTGAGGTAAAAACATCTTTTCCATATTGCTGTTTACTCAGAAGAGGCTGAACAAATCGGAATTATGAGTTAGGCCTCTTTCAAAAACAAGCCGTTTCAGCTCAGAACGGCATTAATCACAGTATTACACTGCTTCCCAGCAGCGATTCACTTAATTTCTCCCAGTTTAGATGCTTAGCCAAAAGAATACATTCACGGGGAAGAATATACTCGAGTTCATTTCTCCGAATTCTCCTTTTCGGCATTAGCAATATCGGTCCTGCCTCCTCCTCGCGCACCCAGGAATTTGACAGATCCCGCGTTAAGACACAAAGTATTCCCTTATCTCCCCTCGGCACGTATGCAATTTCCAGGCAATTAGCATGCCGAGGGGAAGCAATCATTTCATTCGTATGCCTTATTCCTGGCTGCTGTTTTAATTGGATTGACTGAGCTGGAGACAAAGGGAAATATTGATTTCTCAACCATTATCTTCAGGCAGGTTGATTGGTGCTCCTACCCAAGTGTGACTCCTCAAGGTCATCTTTTTCTTCTTTTTCCCTTCCCTGGGATTCAATATTTTGCTGAGGGTGGCTTGCTGAAGGAGGTCAGGTCTTGCTGGTTTTGTGTTCTCAGTTTCGTTCTGCTCTCTTTTTTTGAGAAGCCTGCTTTCTATGTGGAACGGCCTTTAATTCTGATTATTAAGGAAGCTCTCTTTTTCCGCCGACTCTTTTAATTGCTCTTAAAATGGCAACAACCAAAAAAATAAGTTAGGAAGTCTGATTATACTCTTGCTTATACTTATTCCTATAGTGACCAAGGCCACTGCTGGCTCTTGTGTGCCACGCTGGGGTGCCGGGTAGTAAAGGGGGGTCACAAAGAAGTAAAAGGTTGCATGTCGAGGGGGTAACAGAGAGGACAGGTGACCAACGAGAGTATTCCCTGCCATATACGTCATATTTAGTATAAATTGAGTGATCACGAGAGTTTCTGCCCTTTCTTTTTCTTTGCCCTCTTCTGCAATGGCCGGCGTCCAGAGAGGACTCTGTCCGATCTCCTGCTTTTGATCTGGATCCCGAGTTCCCGAATCCAGCTCCTGTATCCATCTCCCCGCCGCCGCCCCTGAGCCTGGGGTTTCCCAGTGCCTCCTGCTCTGCAGCATCAGTGGTGATTGGTATCGGGGGAGGGAGTTGGGTTTGATATCAGGCTGTTATCTATAGTTGTATATAGCTCTTTACTTTTATCATATCACTATTATTTCTATTATTGTTTCATTAAAGCTGTTGTAGTTTTTTTTTCTTCTCTAACCCAAAAGTCTCTCTGCTTCATTCCCTTTTCCTTCCCATTTGGGGGAGGGAAGAGGGGGTTAGAGAGCGTCTGTCCGTGTTAGAGGCCGGCCCAGCCCTAACCCACAGCAAAGAGCTGAGTTACTCACATGTTTTCCATGAACAGTTTATGTTCTTTGCTATTCAGATATATTTTTGCTTGCGTTTTGTTTAGGTATTTTGTCTTTTTAATAGTTTCTGAAGTCGTTGTGTATAATCTTTAACGCGGAAGAGGTGGATCGTCCTGCAGGATGTAGAACATTCGTGGATGGGAGTTACAATGCTTTGCCCAGACAATATTGCTCCTCATGTTTTAAGCTGGGGACTTGTCTTTCTAAATCTGTGTTTCTGGGTAGGTTCAAGAGCTCAATTTTAATATATGAAAATACTTTGCGTCTCTTGTCCTGAAGCGGTTCTTTCAGAGAGAGAGCTAAGGAGAGTTTTACGTAGAAATAGGGCTTTGATAGCTCTTGTTATTACACTTGAGTATGTTATGCTCTTGTATTTCTCTGAGACGAGCAGAGGGTCAGAGCAGCGTCCAGCCACATTTCCAATATCTCCGTGGAGGGAGACCCCACAACGCCTCTTGGCAACCCGTCCCGCTGCTCAGTCAGCCTTACGGTGTGACCGTGTTCGGTATCAGACACCAGATTGTTTCGCAAATGTGCAGCTGAACTGATTTTGGAAAATCAGATAATGGAAACGATGATTGACACTATTCCTTTCACTTTATAACTTGAAAAAGAAGGCCTTTTGACTAACGAGCGCAGTATTTCTGTCTGTCAAGAGTTAGAAATTCTTTATAAATACCATGTTTGCTGAAAGAGTCATTTGTTTCTCCTCCTCTAAGTTCTGTACTTTGGCTTTAAGCATTGATTTGGCTATTATTTGCATCGATACAAAATCACACTAATCTATTTCTCATGATTTTGTCACCAGCAATTCCACACTGTGGCAATTACTCGTTCTGAACCATTATTGGCAGAATTATAGTCTCATGTGCAGCCTTTTTTTTTTTTCCTGTATGGCATTATGTGACTGACTGCATTGTGTCAGATCAAAAAGGACTGTTAGAAGAAAACAAAAATAAATCAAAGGTAACAAAAGGGTGCCAGGAATGAGGTCCTGTTTGGAGAACAGTGTAAGAGCTCACAGAGACTTACAAAAAAAGTGTAAGAAGGGATGCACTTGCAGCTTTAGAAATGTGTAAAGGACATTACAAAAGAGCTGTTAAAGGCAAATGGCAGTGCTAGTAGGGTAATATAATAAATTTGAGAGAAAATATCTGCTGCCAAAATAGATATTGAGGCTGCAAAGATTCTAGTCCAAGTACATTTTTAGCAGCAGAATTGGCAGAAATCATGTTTTCCTGATTCATGAATTGTTGGGTTTTTTACCTGACTTACTATTGATTCCCAGTGACGTGCTAATACCTGAACAAAATATAGCGATTTTTTTTTTGACTGGCAACAGGGAGCTTCCAGCCTCTCTGGCCACGGGACAAATCTGCCGAATACAACCTCCTGCAGCGACTCCTCAGTATCCCTAATTTGACAGATTGGACGGTAATTCAGGTATGAATCTTGGCTTAATCTCTGTAAAAGATAGGTACATCAAGCAGCGTGTTGTAGGCACCAGGAAAGAAGTATTTGTTGATAAAACTTTGCTTCAGCTGTAAATTTAGTGACCCATTTTAGCCCACACCAGCTGCAATCCCTGACTGCACAACGACAAGAGTACTGCAGCAACGCTGTCTGGTTCCGCAGCGGGGGTAAGGACACCTCTGTGACATTTTTTTGTGTTTGAATGCTGAGATTTAAGTATGAGAAATCGTAGTAGATTGGGTTCGTTTCATCCTTTATGTTAAATCCTTCCGGGTGAGTCATGCCTTGACATGAAGTGTCACTTTGTCATTGTGATTCACGCATCAGTCACAGGTCTGTGGGGGAAAAAAAAGGTTTATGGGTCCTTGGATCGGTGATGTCAGAGAGCTACAGCTCATGGGAAAGTGGGTATTCAAGAGAGAAATGGTCCGAAGTGAGGAATATGTTCAAGAATTGTGACATGATTCTTTTAATCCGGTGACAAGAGGAAAACTAAGCTGTGCCAGCGAAGGCAATTGTGTGGTAGGTGGGGACTTGTGGGTTTTTTTGTCTCAGCAGAGGACACCCAACTTCAGCTTGTACATGTCTGCAGGAGAGAGTGTGGCCAGCAGGGCCAGGGCAGGGATCGTGCCCCTGGAGCCCCGGGTTCAGGTTTGGGCCCCTCCCACCAAGAAGGAGCTGGAGGGGCTGGAGCGTGTCCCGAGAAGGGCAGAGGAGCTGGGGCAGGGTCGGGAGCCCAAGTGTGCGGAGGAGCGGCTGAGGGCCCTGGGGCTGTTCAGCTGGAGCAGAGGAGGCTGAGGGGAGCCCTTCTCGCTCTCGGCAGCTCCCTGGCAGGAGGGGGCAGTTCGGGCTCTGCTCCCAAGGAACAAGCGACAGGATGAGAGGAAATGGCCCAAGTTGCTCCAGGGGAGGTTTAGATTGGATATGAGGAAACATTTCTTCACTGAAAGAGTGGTAAGGCACTGGAACGGGCTGCCCAGGACAGTGGTGGAGTCCCCATCCCTGAAGATGTTCAAAAAACATGTAGATGTGGCACTTTGGGACGTGGTTTATTGGTCATGGTTGCGTTGACAATTGGACTTGATGATCTTAGAGGTCTTTTCCAACCTTTCTGATGTGATGACTCTACGATGTTCACAGGCAGCACGCTGAGGAAGACTTACTTTTCCCATGCTTGATGCCCAGCGTCAGTGCTAAGAGACTTGTGATACCTGTTCCTCATAATGGTAAACCAGAAGGCAGGTGCTTGGGCAATCTCTCTAATTACAAACCATGGCTACCACTTAAAAAATTAGCTGCTGTGATCGAATGCTGTCTTCCCTGTCAAGATAAAGCCGCAAACTGCCAGACATCCCCATGGCTTCCCTGAGATGCAGCTTTCCCTTGATAAACAGGGCGTTTTCCCAGAAGTAGTCTCCTGAAGCAGCAGAATCAACCTGTCCCAAGATCGTTGCGAGAGATCTGGAAGACGATCGCTGCGTCTGCGGTCTCCTGCATTCCCATCCCACGAACACGAGAGCTGTTCGCAGCGAACTTCTTGATCGTTGCTGGTTCCCAACGCCGTGACTCACTGCGGGGCCTGAAGAGCAAAAGCCTTGGGGGCGAGTTATTAGACTCTAGTCATGAGTCAGGACCTTTTTAGTCGTCCCCTGGGATCCTTTGTTGAGAAGGAGATGGATGAGGGAAACCCTGCGGCGTTACCTTGCGAGAGGCCGCTCTCTGCTCTGTTTATTCTTTATTCGAGCTATTTTTCCAGTCGGCGATTAGAGTCCAGTGTGTTCCCCCGGCACGGCACGGACAAGGATGGCTCCTGGTGAAAACAGGCGCCGTGCTTCTGTGGACCGAATGATTTCTCTCCAGTGTATTTCTTTCCCGTAACAGGCCAGAGAAACTCAGAAGAAATTCTCCTAAAATATAACTCATTGCATTTTAAATGTTCTGGGGTGGCAGTTTGGGTAAGGATGTGGTTTTTAGGCAGTTAAAAAGATTGAATTCTTTAAAAACATGTATTGCAGATGAGTTTGGCGCGATCAGGTGGATCTACAGTGCCTGGGCTAGCGCTTAACTTCTGGGGTGAATAAGTTTCCTCCAGAATAGCGCCCATGCCATGAAGATGGTAATTCTATACTCTTTCATTACAGTGGCTTATTTATTCATTTTTAGCTTGGTTTAGGCTTTGCAGCTATCTGTTAGTGGCCCAAGTCACGCAGAGGCTTTCATTTCCACTCCGGGTGTAAAGCGACTCAGTAGTTATTAAGTCTGGAGAGCAGTTAGTAATGCTTTTTCGTAATTGTTCTAACAAGTTAATGGTTTTAATGTGAGCCGATGGGTGAAGTTGCTGTGTGGGGCTGAGAAGGGTGCGACGGGGAGCAAGAAAGAGTGAGCATCCACGTTCTTGAACGATCTCCAGTTTATTCAGCTTGGAATTGCCAGGATACCTCGTGAGCTGTGCTGGTTTTGGTGTTTAGAGCCAGAAAAGTTTCCTTTTGTCTTCATTTGGGTGCAGGGAAGCCTCCTGATCCCGTTGAGACTGTTTCTCACAGATTTGAGCTGTTCGGAAGCTCCTGAAGCGTGTGTTGGCTTTATCATTAGCTCTTAAATTGGGCAAAATCAGGTTAGCCATGAGCTTTTCTCCAGGTGTTTTTTATTTTCTCAATTCTTCAGCTTGTGCAGCCTGGCAGCCAGAATAGTGGCACAGATTTGTTTGTTGGGTAAGAGCGAAACAAGCAAGTTGCAAGGGTTTATTAACCTGAAAAAATAATTCTATTTTGCTGTGGCAAACGCTGCTACATTTTACTGGTGCAAAAATAATATTCTGAGTCGCAAAGCAACGACAGTGATGGAAATGGTTATGAAAGTGAGACTCTTGGATCAGATTCCCCTTCGGTCTTTCCTGCAGTCCTACCATTTTTAACAAATGGGTTAATCTGAATTTCATTGCGTTTTTATCCTTGGGGAAATATCAAATGATCAGCGTTATTGTGGAGCCGTGCCCCAAAGGAGGGGGCCAGGTGTTGGGTTTGGGCTTTCACTTCACATGTGCGGCGAGCTCATTAATTTGCGATTTCATACTTTTTATTGGAAGAGGCCGCTGGTCTCTGTCACTGAAAAGCAACCGTGATTGATGGTTCGGGGGCAGGAGGGGAAAATATTCAGAAATTAGTTATATAAGCATCTTAAATTAACAGTGTGCCTACAAAGAGGCGTCGTTTTTCCCTGGAGGGAAGCTGAAATTGATGTTTTTAACCTCCCTTCTGAACACCTGCAACTGTGTGCTTCAGGAGGAAAAGGGCGCGTTCAAACTAACGTCTTTTTGCATTCGCTACGGAAAACGTGTTTCTGTTCGATGATCTCTGTACCAACCCAGCTGCTTTGCCAACCCAGCAGCTGGGAGGGAAGAAACGGGCGGCGGAGACCTCGCTATCGCAACATGCAATCTTTGTGTCTGACAGAGCTTGTCTCTGGGTCTTCACTAGGTGAAACATCGGTGCCCGCGCCGCTCGCAAGACGTGTCTGAGCAGAACAGGGCGAGACGGAGAGCACACGACCCAAACTCCTGCCTTGGCGTCTCGTTGCCTGTTTTTTCGTGTTAGCCCAGTGCCTCTCAGTGCAGGGACTGGGATCCGTGCGATCTAGTGTCTGCCTGTTGAGGTTTTCCAATTGCATCGTAGGACCAGTAAAGTTGGAAAAGACCTCTAAGATCATCAAGTCCAACCGTCAACCCAACACCACCGTGACCAACAAACCATGACCCGAAGTGCCACGTCTACATGTTTTTTGAACACCTCCAGGGATGGAGACTCCGCCACTGCCCTGGGCAACCTGTTCAATGCTTCAACACTCTTCCAATAAAGAAATTTTTCCTAATATCTAATCTAAACCTCCCCTGGTGCAACTTGAGACTGCCATTGCAGCAGGTCCAATGCCTCGTGCGGCGAACAAGCTGTCACTCAACAGCGACACTCACTGACTCATGCCAGCTTGGTTAAATCACCAAGTTCTCATGTTGCCGGAGCGCACGAGCCCCTCTTGTGTCCCTGGGAAAGCGATCGGGTGTGAAGGAAGACGGAAAATCACCACCAGCGTTAAGCTTTCCTCTAGGAGAGATTCTCATTTTGAAGGACGTCGCCACTGTCTGCCTTTGGGTCTGTTTCCTCATGGAAAGGCAGCTCCTGATGTTCAGAGCAGACCGGCGTGCTTGTAAGACAGGCTTTGATCTAGACAGAAAGGCGTTATCGCAGGTTTTATAAGGCCCGGGGGAGATGTAGATTTGAGCCAGCGGCCTGCCAGTATGTTACGAGGTATTTGAAAAGCTTTTGGTACATGGTAATGAGGGGAGCGCGGAGGTTAACAGACAAAAGAAGGGTCTGGCAGTGGTGCCAGGTGGGAAACGGAAGAGATGACCAAATGAAATGACTTAATAGATGCTCACAGTTACTGTTTCAGCTGATAATGCGAGTGTAGCTGGCTTTGGGATTAGTTTTAGGAGGGGTTTTTCGTCCCTGGCTGCCTCTGGAGGGGAACTCCTTCTCTAATATTAAAGGGCTCGCGTTTCTAATGGGATTCGTGCTTCCCCATCTGTGCCAAAAAACGGAATGGTATTTGAGAGCTGTTGTTTTATAGCTAAAACAGCACCTGCCCTCTATTTTTAGACCTTTCATTACCGGTTCCCAACTTGGATTGCTTGCAGAACAAAACCGAAAGTTAAAAGTGAATGCTCCTGCAGAAGTAATTTCAAGGGGAGTTGCTGTAATGGGTAATCCACGGCTAACACCGAAGTCCTAAAATCAACAGCTGAGGTGAGCTGCGCGGTGCCGCAGTCACAGAGGGGGTTTTGTGATCAAGAACCCCGTTAGATTCCGGTTTTGAAAGCTGAATATTGAAAACTCTGTCAGCGTTTGAACCGTGAGGATGCTCCACATCTCTGCAGAAAGGACGCAGGGTGTTTCTGTATGAAAATTATTGCAGCACTCCGATAGCGTGTTGTAACCGAAAGTGTGACAAACAAGGACTTGGACATTCCTTGCTAACATACTCCTTAATTGTACCTTCTAAAGCTACACACCGTGCACTTAAAACAGCACAAACGCAGACTGTTTCTCAGGCTCTTTTTTCTCTTGTGCCACTGAGAGCGTGCTTTTTGTGATATTTAACAGCCCATCTCCTGAGTAAATTACAGCGTAATAACTATTAGCAGAGTTTGTGATTCTATAAACGAGGAAATTCGGCGCAGAGATTTCGCATGAGTGATTTTGGCTCCTTGTTATTGCACTACTTATTATGTGGAGTTGCGTGGAGCTCGGGATAAGTCAGCAGCTACGAAGGGTTTTGCAGAGAAACGAGATGAAAATGCATTTAAAATTCTTAGTAACTGCATTGCAGTTTCTTTTCCCCCTTTTAGTTATGCCAGTAGTTCAGCTTTCAGGGCACGTTGCTTAAATAAACTCTGATATTTGTAGCAAACAACATCAATGGCGTAAACTTGCCCACTTTGTTCTTGTTCTCATAAAAGAACGGCCACATTTTCTCTCAAAACTTCTAAACAGAGAGAGATTTGCTCCGAGAATACAACTTTATAAGAAAAACTTCATGTTCTTGCTATCTATCGAATTCCAAATTGTACATTCCAACATGCTTCATTTTATTACTTTTAAAATTGCAACTGTTTTTCACTGAAAGCTGCAATACTTGTTAGAAGGAGCAGTAAATACACACTGTTTCTGTAGGTGTTTCCCAACATCCTCGTTTTAAGGAGGCATATAGACCCAATTAAGACTTAAAGAAGTTTGCATTTGTTTAAGCCTCACACAAATTTGGTGAATTTTTAAAAACATGGGCAGCAAGTGTTGAAAGTGTTGAA
>NW_009709856.1:0-29659 GCF_000703405.1 Apaloderma vittatum | reverse complement strand
TTTTCTATTATTTCCAATGTCACTGGCCAGACTGGATTGCTGCGCCACGGCCAATTCCATGAGTTTCAGTAAGACCAAATGTTGAGTCCTGACCAGCAGCACTACAGGCTTGGGGACGAGTGGCTGGAGGGCTGCCAGGCAGAGAGGTACCTGGTGGTGTTTATGGACAGCCGGCTGAACATGAGCCAGCAGTGTGCTCAGGTGGCCAAGAAGGCCAACAGCATCCTGACCTGTGTCAGGAATAGTGTTGTCAGCAGGAGCAGGGAGGGGATCATTCCCCTCTACTCAGCTGTGGTAAGGCTGCATCTTGAGTACTGCATTCCCTCACCAGAGATTTTGGGCCCCTCATTACGAGAGGGATATTGGAGCACTGGAGAGCATACAGAGACGGGCTCCCAAGCTGGTAAAGGATTTGGAACACAAGTCTAATGAGGAAAGGCTGAGTGATCTGGGGCTGTTTAGCCTAGAGAAGAGGAGATTGAGGGAAGACCTTATTGCTTTCTACAACTACTTGAAAGGAGGTTGTAGAGAGGCGGGTGTCAGTCTGTTCTCCTTAGTGGCAAGGGGACAAGGGGAAATGGCCTTAAGTTGTGCCAGAGGAGGTTCAGGTTGGATATTAGGAAGAATTTCTTCACTGAGACGGTTGTCAGCCATTGGAACAGGCTGCCCAGGGAGGTGGCTGAGTCACAATCCCTGAAGGTGTTTAAGAGATGGGTAGATGTTGTGTTGACGGACATGGTTTAGTGGTGTTGATAGGGCTAAGGCAAAGGTTGGACTCAATGATCTTGAAGGTCTCTTTCAGCCAAAACTGTTCTATGATTCTATGCTAGACTCCTTTCCATTAACTTTGGAGGGCTGAGGTTATGAAATGTCTTACAACATCCATCCCTAATTAATCATTTTGAAAACCATCATAAAAAAGGTTGTGGTGTCATAATATCACATGTCTACATGAAGGATATGATTAAATATTGAACTACCAGGTCATAAAAAGTATAATGTGGAAACAAATTCTGTGGAACACAGGAAAATGTGCACTGAATAACTGGCTTGCCTTTAGTACAGTGACTGTGAAGTGCTCTACACCAATCAGGAATCATCTTCATACTTCCTCCCTTAATTATTTCTGGTATATTGAATGTATAGTATTTTCATGGGATCATAGAAGTGTATGTATATAATTTTAGACCTGAAATTTATTTTAGTATATCATATCCTAGAACTAGAATAGTGTTTAAAATACAGTAAAAAATGGAGAGGTTACTTACCCAATGACACTCTCTGTGGTCTGTGGCATTGGATATTTACATTTTTAATGCACACCATCTTTTGTCTTTATGTCATTAGCTAATAGAATGTCAGAGAAAACTAAATCTACAAGAATCAGTTTAACGTTAAAAAGATATCGTACTGAAGGATATTCCCACTCAGGAAAGCTATAGGAAAGTGTAGTAAAGGTGGAAACATTCACTATTGCACCGAAGTTTTTGGTGATTTCAGCTTTCCTCCATGTCAAATAATTGATGAAACAACTTTTGCAATTGCTCTTGGTAGGTGTCTAGTCAAAAAAACCTCCAAATGTTCTAAGTTTTTGTATTAGAAATGTAATGGATGTCACTGAGATGCAGCAGCAGTATTTTGAAATCTTCTAGATTTTGTATGAGTAATTTGATTATACGTTCCTGGATGTTCTGTTGGAAATGAAGTTAATCCTGCTTTTACTTTAAAGTCTTAAAGGAGGCAGAGTCCATTTACTTTCGGCTTCATGTTCAAATTGTGTCATTTGTAAAATCATTGGCAACAGATGTGCAATAGTACTAAGTATACTAAACATAACTACTAGTTACTGCTAGCACTGTTAAAATCTATCTTAGAACTATATAAAACTGAGCTGTAATTAAGTTGCAGCAAAGAATAGTCTCAGATTTCTTACTGTGTGACTGAGACATGTTTCAAGTATATCTTGTTTATAAATATTCTGTGATAATGTGCCATCTACTTGCAAACGGTGATTACTGCTTATGCTTGGAGCCATGATAGTCACTGCACCCTGAAGAGAATATAGTTACATAATATCGGCTTTTAAAAAACTAATACATTGCACAAAAGCAATTTGGGACATTTGTCAACTGAGGAGGAAAGTGACACAAGGGTGGAATTACAAAAGGTTTATTTCATGATCCTGAGATGCCCCCTCCACCTCCAATCTTTCTTGGGGAAGGGAGGTATCCATAGGGATTTTCTAGGAGTTTATATACAGCTTGAAATAAAATGCGAAGCATAATTATCCAATAGTACACAGACACACTGCAGTTCTCTCCAATCACATTCTATTCCTTTGAAATATTCTTAGGCATCCTGTTTTGTGCTGACTGTGCAGTCTGGTTGTTAACACATGCTCTTCTGAAGTCCAGATGTTCCCCTTTACTTGCCAAACATGAGTAATTGTTAATCTTCTTAGGGCACCCTGCTTTCATCTCTTCTCAGGTTTGTTATATGGCAGTCTAGGCTCAGCAGTTAACCCTTTCGGTCACGTACATAATCTGAAAATGTCCACAGTGTTTCAGATAAGTAGTTTTTATGGACTTGTAGAAGTCTATAAATTGATTCTGAAGCATCACAGGAAACACTTAAGACAAATAAGTCTGTGTATACCATACAGTGGTGTACAGCATATGTGGTAAATTTGTAAAACATATTTTACACCTTTTATGGATAGATAAAATGTACCATTTTACAAATCATAAAAAAAAGAGGGAAATCCACTTTTTGAAGGCATTACTCCATAGAAAAAGGAAGCGGCTTGCACAAAGACCTCACAGAGCACATTATTCTGCTACCAAAGGGCACTTAAAAGTAATTTGGTTCAGCTGTGTGGTGTAGTACTCACAGCCTCTAAGCTGCGTGCATGCACAGAGAGGTCCTTCTGCCCTGGTCAGCCCAATGAATCTCAGGTGCACAGATCTGCTTTATCACAGAATTTCACAGACAAGTTTGAAGTTTTTATTCACTGTTTCATTATTACAGAAATAAACTAATGGCACTGCCATGCCATTAGAAGATAAAGAGGGAGGCTTTTGTAGGTTGGAGTCAGAATTTTTCATCCTATCTCAGCAATTTATATTACTTGAAAGTTTCTGTTGCTACTGTAATAGAACTTACTAAAACAGATATGGAAATACAGAGCTATGTACGTTTTTTCTAATGGTGAAATATTAAACTAATCCCCCAATATTGCTTTATATGTAAACCTTGCAATAAATATGACTTTGTCCTAGTCTGAATAGGCTGACCTATGTGACCTGAATATATCAAGGTCACAACTAGATTGAGCAACTAGAAACAGCTGGGTAATCAGAGCAAAGAACAGTTGTACTGCTTTAACTAAATTCAGAATACAGTCTTGGATATGCTTACTTGAGAATGCCTTTTAAAAAAATCTGTGTTTGGGATGTTCTTTTTGAAAGTAGTTTTACAAACTAACAAGATATAGATACAAAGCTTTCCTTCTGTCAGTCTTTCACTCCTCTTAGGGCTTCTGCAGTTACTGGACAATTTATACTAAATATGACAGTGGTAGTTTTTTTCATGAGACTTGAATTTGTTAGAATTTTATTAGAATATGTGGCTGGGTAGTTGAAGCCAGTAGGTGCATTCAAGGTAGGAAGAACTACAGCACGAGTTGTTAACCTGGGCTTTGTAGCAAAGCTTCAATATGGGGAGAGAGTTAAGAGTTTTCCTACTACAAGGAAAGTTACGTGTGGATCTTGCACCTTTCTAAACAGCAGAGAATGCACCTATGAAAGAAATATGTCAGAACTGTGCAATTCTATGTCCAGCTGCTCAGGTAACTACTTACTCTTAAATACAACCTTCTCTTTTTGATATACTGTCATTCTTATTCTGTTTAAATTGGGTAAAGTACTGTGAAAAGGAAGGAAGCTTCACTATTTCCAGTATAACAAGGGGGAAAGTGCCTAGAGTGAGTTTGGCCAGCATTTGCGCTGCAGTCATTAGTAAAGTGACTGAGATACATGGCTTTAACAAAAAATGTTATAATATAACATGTGATTTTCATGGAACTCAAGGTTTCACATGAAAATAGAGGACAAAAACTTTAGCATTTGGAGTAAGCTAAAGATTTTTCCCCAAAAGCTAGTGGTTTCCTTTCCTGTTCCCTTGTGTTGTCCATCAATACAGAATGCAGTATGTCTATTTTATTGAAGTTTTCTCCTTCAATCCCCTCAGACTTGCTGTATTGCTTTATTCTGGAATATCTAATATATGCCATCCTTTTTATCATGGTACCACAAATGATATCAAGTAATATATTCTGATCTTTCAACATTTTTGAGTTATTTTGATTAGCGTATTTATATTTTCTCCTTGAAAATACTTCATAAAAATACATTGCCACCTCATAAAAATTGTGATAACCCATTTATTATGTTATGTAATATCACGGACTGTATTTATTTTGGCATGATAATTCTCAGTAATGACTACAACTGGGCTCCAAATGCTGGATTCTTTTTCTAAACTAGACTGGGACTTCCACTGGGAAGCTTCAGAGAGTATTGTGTGGCTTGTTGTTTTACAGGTCTAAAATAAGATCAGAAGGCTCTGGTTCTGGATAATGGTTTGGTCCTTCTAGAAGGTGAGAGAGGGAAGGCTCAAAACCTTCAGAAGGCACAGGGGTTGTTTTTTTCTGATTCTTCAGTGAATCCAACTTGGAATTTTGGCAGGTAGTTGATAGGTGAAGGGCTTCATTGTTGTCAGATAGATTCCAGTCTATTTTTGTACCTCATTGTATTTCAGTTATTTCTCTTCTATTGTCAGTTTTGAAATTGCCTTATTTTATTTAGTTGTTCTTTAAAAAAATCTTATTATAAATGTGGTCCTGATATATAAACAAGGCTCACAATTTTTCCTTTTATCTCTGTCATAATTTTTACTCCTTATCAATGTTTTACTTGCTTTCTTGAGATTAGAAGATACTGGCTTTATTGTATAAAACAATATCCAAGTTTTTAATAGCATTTTTTTTTGGTTTGCACTGGAATAAAAACTGCATTGTGAGTAGTCATTTATTCAAAACCAAGCCTTATGCATGCCAATCTGGTAATACTTATTTTTCACTGGAAGAAGTGGTTGTATAAAATATTTGTTGTGTGTTTTAGTTGTGTGTGTGTATATATGTTTGTAAGAGGGGGAAAAATTCATATTAAAGTTTCACCTCTCTATTTCAGGCATATTCCTTCAACTTGTAGCTTTCTGAATCAGACAGGTGGAGTCAAATTAATGATTTAGATATCTCACATGTATGTTAGGAACACAAAGCTAAAAAGTACGATCATGACACAAATCTCAGTGACGATGTTACTCTCTCTTTCCCCCTCCTTTCCTTTCCCTGGCCCTCTCTCTAGGTTTCCTTCAGCAATATTTTGTTTATTCATTAAGTATACACCTGCAAATAACCCAGAAGAGAGCAGGAGGACAGATAGGCCTCTCTTCTTCCAGCTGTGGAACTGTGTTCATCTTCAATAAACTTACTATTCAAGACGTGTGGGAATACTTTTTGCAAAACCAGCCAAGTACTGGGAACAGTATCTCTTTTTCTGCTATTATCTGAGCAATTCCAGAAAAATATATATTGTACAGAATCACTACTGCATGAACTATAGTCCAGACTTTAAAACATATGGCAGAATGAAACCTTATTTCCTCAGAATCGTATACACAGGCATGCTGGCCCCTTCTTTTATCACATAGCTTTTTCCAGGTGTAAGAGCTTTAAGGACAACTCTGTGGAAAGACATCTCAATGTATCTGTGTAATGAGATAAAGCTGACATTTTTTCACACTAATCAGTTTGTATCTACTAATTGGATAGGGGAAAGACTTAAGATGCCCTGCTCTCCCAGGAGAAAGGAATTTTTATTTTCTGTGAACATCAGTAAGGTGCTGTGGGAGTGAAACAAGTGCTAGATTTCTTATTTCATATTTGCCTCATACCACAAGGACTGTGTGATTTTATTTTTTTTTTTTTTGGGGGGGGGGAGGTCTCGTTTGTGTTTTTTTTTTTTTTTTTTTTTGGGGGGGGGGAGATCTCTCAGACTCTTCTCCTGTTTTACTCTCCCACCTCTAGTCCTCCAGCAAGTTGCACAGAGGCTCCCGCAGAGCATTGCCGTGCCCTATGGCCCCCTGCAGCAGAGGGCAGTGTGATGCTCACAGCTGGGTACTAGATGTTCCAATCCTAATTTTAAAACCAGTAGAATCTGCAGTGAGTCACTCTTGTAGATAGCCTGACTTAGAGTCTTATTTTGTTCTGACCTTCCCTTTATTCTTCTTTGCTGAATGAATCTGTTAATCTTGTCGTCTTTGGAATATATATGTTGCTGTCGCCTCACTTTGCCAGGTGATACATTATGAAGCTTTATTTTATCGTCCCTTTAACATTGCTATCTTAACAGCAAACTTCCTTCTCCAAGACCGACCTCTTTCTGTACTCTAGGTTTTGTGTGCCTGTACTTTATCTCATCTTTTATATTCTGATGTGAATAGATCCTAAATTTTTTGTAAGAAGGATGGATCTGAAGGATGAATCTGTTCCAGGTGTCATAAACAAATACCAGTAGTAAATATTGTCTGTTGTTTTGCTAAGAGCATTAATATCGTCTAAGTAGCCATGCTGATGGGACAAATGTTCCAGTATCTACTGTACACCATTATTTCTTTTTGATTCCTTTTGTACACATGCAGATTGCTTGCTCAGTCACTTGAAGCCTCTGTTGTTGATGGTGGTTGTCTGGTTTAAAGAAATCTGTTATAATTAGCACACATCTGTCAGGACCATTTCATTTATTATTGAGAAAACACCTCTGAAGGAGTAAAAAGGTTCATTAAAAGTACTGTGCTTTGAAGTAATAATGCTCAGTGATACAGTCTATCACAAATCATAACGTTAAACAAGACATACTTGAAGGTGAATTTTTCCTGTGAGAATTTACAGCATCCCAAGCCCTACTTATGCATTTCCTGAACTGATTGTTGGGGTGATCTTGACAGGGATGATCAGATTTTTTCTTCAGCCACATATTTTGCAATCAAGAAGCAAAATCAATGAAAATGGCTGAATACTTCAGTAAGATTATTATTTTCTAATCAGTGAATAGAAGAGAAATAAGATTGGTAAGGAAGGCATACAAGCAGTAATTGTCTACCTCTGCGGCTCAGCTAGTCAGCCTGCAGTGTAAATGAGACAAAAAATTGATTTGCAGATGCTCGTTATACAAGTTTAATCATAAATCCTTTGATGGTCAGTTTGTTGTGATTTTCAGTAATTTGGGGTGTGTTTTTTTGAAAACTAGATTTTGCAGATTGTTTATGGATTATTCTTTTCCAATACCCTCTCGAATTTTTAACCAAGCATTCACATATTTTCTTTTGGGGTTCCCTTCTGTATCAATAGAATGTGAAGGTACTTAGCATGATTCGTCAGGTAGCAGATGGAGCAAACCTTTAGTACTATATTTTTTTTCTGTTTGGTATCAGCTGTTTCCAAATAGAAACCCAAGATTTTCAGATTAATTTTTAAGGACAGCTGCTTATCCCTGTGGATAATATCACTAACTTTATCAGGCGACCTCAGATGAAAATTCATTTCCGACAGCTGAAACATCTGTAAGATCAGGACAACAAATTGCAACTCAGGAATTTATTTGTAAAAATAATTGTTTATATGGCATGAGACAGTAAGAAGAGGCATCAGTAGCAAAAGGTGTCATGTCTCATCCGTCTTTTCTATTTAATAATTTTCTGTAATATCTGCTAAAGAGAGGAAAATTTCTGTAAACTCTAAATCCTATTTCCAATGAGATGTTGACCTGGTTTATTCCCCTGAGACAGAAACAAGAGGGAGAACTGGGTTACTTCACCTTGCAAAAAGGTCAGGTGCCTCTGACATGAATATTCTAAGAATGGAGTCAAAAACCCTAATACTCTCACAAAAGGAAGGAGAAACAGTGAAATATGTGTCCAAAATACACAACTTCTATATTTATTTTACAGAGAACATACCTCCTGCTCTGAAAGCATCTTATTAAACTGCTCTATGAGCTTCCTTCTGTGGGAATGTCAGAGTTGTAAGAACAGTCATGATAATGGAACAATATTTCTTCTCCCAAGTTTCTGATTCTCGATAATACCTTGTTGTCTTTGACAGAACAGATGGTGATTTTCTAAACCCCATAAAAATAAGTGGATGGTGTGACATACAAAACCAGTCTTTCTTTCTACTCAATTTTGTTATATAAACTCCAGCCTTCTCATGCCTACAATCAAGATTGTGATGAGATTCACAGTCCTTCTCACTCATTCTCTTTTTACCTTACTCTTTATAACAAATAGTCTTTTGCCAAATTGTGCAAGGATACATAGTACATGCCTTTGTCCTTCTGTCTTGCACTCCATACTAAAAACTTTCAGGAAAACTCTTCTCCTGTTGATTCCTGCAGTAACCTGCAATGACAAGTCTGAAGAAACACATTTTGATACCAATTTTCACTGCAATGTCAACAATTTGTCACTACTGTTCATCTGATTATATAGTTCTGTTCCAATTCCAAAGCATTTCTTATGCAAATAGCTCTAGACACATCACCAGAAGTCAATATAAGAGTTATAAGGGAATAATATGAACAAAGAGGTACTCCTTGCCAATGTGCATAATTGACAGCATTTACTTGTTCTCCTAAAGCTCCAATTCTGGCTGTTAGCATTGGTCATCTCCAAATCCCGTTCAAAATCGTGTTTGGGGTTTTCTGCATTGCATGTAACATACTGTGATGATAAGAGGGTTTTCTTCTATTGTGGCACTTTCATTATCACTTTGGTTAGAAAAGGGTATGTTTGATTTTACTACTCTGAAGTGATATTTTGTTATTTAACCCCCAAAACACAACAAACAAAAAACCAACTAAATTACATAATGTCTTTTTTGAATGTAGTTGTGTAAAAGTGAGGCATAGTGGAACATTAGTGATTGACAGCACAAAGGATATAAAGATCAGCAGCAGTTTTGAGTTTTGTCAAGAGTTTCTTCCTCTTGCTGAAGGTATCACCATCAGCGGGTGCAGTTACGTCTTCCATTGCTGTCTGGGATGAAGGCTGTATGCTAATAATTTTTTTTCTTGCACAACTCTTTCATATATTTCTCCTTCACTTGCTATTTTAGTGACTCAGCAAGCCTTTCTCCCTGTACTGGTTCCATATTTGCAGGTATAGTGGGACAGATGGAATAAGACAAAGATCAGTGCACCAGAAAATCACTGTTTCATGTTACGGTAATAAGTAAAAAGGTTTGTGGTTTATGGTTGCCTTTTTTTGCGTATGTTTCATAGTAGCAAGTTTGTAGAAAACATTCTGTAAGCTGCACAAGCTCTTGAGTGAGAGCTCATGGAAGCTGAGATGAATCTTCCCACTGATTTAAATAGTTTTGTATGAAGCCTCACATTAGAATCAGTCATGATAAAAATGTTTTGCAAACATGCAATCTGTCTTATTTAATTGAACTTCTTTCTATTCCTAATTGTTCTTTTTATGTTCACCGTCTTTCATGATAAGAAATTGTTACGTGCACACACACTGTTCCAGGAAACCCTTCTATTATGCTCAACTCTTTTGTAGAGTTGTACCAAATAATGCACTAGCCATGGATAGAATATTGTGGTCCTTTTAATTTAGTCACCAGTAAAATTTCTAGTGGGGTTCTAAATGTTTTTTGCCCAAGTATGTTTTTTTATGGTATTCATCTAGATCTGAATGAACAACTCAGTACAGCTCAGTTACTGTGGCTTGCAAGTAAAGTTGATGCGAGAAGTTTTCATTAGGTTCCATGAAGTCAATTCATGATAGAATTTAAGCTATCAATTAAAATTATTTCCATATATCTACAGAAGAAGGGCATGGGGATTTCCGTAAATGTCTTAGATGTAGAGTACTTATTAGTATTCCAATATATAACTAATAACTCATTAGAGCTCTACAGAACCTTGGAACTGACATCAGCTAGTCAGCATACTTGTATTCTGACACTTTCACTAGCTCTGAGAAAATG
Source organism: Apaloderma vittatum (assembly GCF_000703405.1). Taxonomy (NCBI): domain Eukaryota; kingdom Metazoa; phylum Chordata; class Aves; order Trogoniformes; family Trogonidae; genus Apaloderma; species Apaloderma vittatum. The sequence goes on along the minus strand of NW_009709856.1, from coordinate 19,542 downwards.
TACTTATCATAAAAATTGTGTGCTGCTGCAGATATTGACATCGATGGGAGAAGTAGTACAACATATTTATTCCATTTCTGTAACAATGAGCAAAATGACTGACTGGTTTAATCGGTTCATTTGATTTCCTGTATTCATGTGTCTGTCCATTATCTGAGTGCAGGCTGCTCACAGCACCCAATGGGAATGATTAGATTCTGTCAGACCTACATGGAAAGTGCAGTGCAGGTGTGATGACTTCTGACACAAACCCAGATTTTGACTAATGCTTTGTTTACATGTATATCTTCCCATTGTTACAAATATTCATGCTTCTTTTGTAACTGTTTACACTCACGCTCTTACCTTGCCAAATGTTGTTGTCCAGGTCACATTAGTAAGAATACAAAGAGGGGGCTGTAGAGATTCAGCCACAACTTGCTTTGGAATATGTGGGAGTCCAGTTGTAAAGACCAAGGACACTATGTATTTAGCTGAGAATAAGGGAATACACCTGTTGGTCCCTAACCTTTTAACAACTCCAGTTGCAGAATTTTTGAGCCCATTCACACCAACACATTCAACTTTCCTTCTGGGCTTATTGCCCTCCTTCATTTTAAACTGCTTTTTGCTAATTGTACTGAGTTGCATTTCTGGTTTTGCAAAGCCAGGAATCAGGTCATTGTACTATGTAGAGGTGTCATCTCCACCAGTATAATATACTTAGCACCATGCTGAATTGCTAATCCTGCTGCTTCCATGTAGTCAGTGATAATAGTGTCACATAATAAATCATTAGCATGAAACATTCTTGAAATTTTTCATTCAGATTTCAGCATGACCTGTCAATCATAGGTGTTTTAAAAGTAGATGAACATTTTCCAGTCCAATTATTTTCTCAACATCCTTGTCAGGTATGTTTTTTATTTTTTTAATGTGATACTACCCATTTTCATTTATCTTGTCCGTAGCATATGTGTACAAGCATTCATAACAATTTCTAGCCTTTGTAGTGTCTACAGGCACATATTCATGTTTTACTTCTTTCCTGTAAAATATGTGTGGTATAAAATGTCAGCAGCTCCAAAGCCTTCACTTCTTTTATTCTTCTACATAATTTTAAATATTTCCTCTGTGTCTTACACAAACGCATACTCTTCTACAGCATTTTTCCTCTTGGTCCTTATTTAAGGAGATTTTACACTTAGTAATGTTTATTTTAGGGGAATTTTTTTTTGTTCTTGTTTTCCTTCTTTTATTTGTTCTTGTTTTCCTTCTGTGTTCTTGTTTTCCTTCTTTTTTTATTTTATTTCTTATTTCCCTTCACTGTTTTCTCTGGAGCTGGCAGGTTCCAAGCTGTGCTACTCAATCATCATGAACCATAGGCATTTTTTCTGATGAAACTCAGTACATGGTCGAAGATGGCCATGTATTCTGCCATTTTCTTCTGCCATCTTCTTCTTATGTTATCAAATATAAGATCTTTTCTGTCCCAGGAAAAAGGGAGTGTTGTCTCATACCTCTTTGTTGGATGATTTTAGAATGCATCCCTAACCTTTTCTCAGGCATAAGAATGTTGCAATTGTCTATGCAGCTGGCACCCAGACTCCTCTGTCATAAACAGACTGCTCCACCTGTAGCAATCATGTGAACTAGAGATTTACTTAACCGACTAATAACAAGCCCATTCATTCTTTCTTGTGGACTTTTGATCTAATGACACATATGTGTCAGGGCTGAACTTCTTTCACTGTTCATGAATGGAGAGAAAAGTCTGAAATTCTCTAGCTCTGTTAAAGAAAGGTGAGAGATGAAACAGTCACATCCTGGGATGCATCAAAAGCAGCGTGACCAGCAGGTCAAGGGAGGCGATTCTCCCCCTCTGCTCTGCCCTAGTGAGACCCCACCTGCAGTTCTGTGTTCATCTTTGGGGCTCCCAACACAAAAAGAACATGGACCTGTTGGAACGTGTCCAGAGGAGGACCACAAAGATGATTGAGGTGGGAGCGCCTTCCATACAAGGACATGCTGAGAGAGTTGGGATTGTTCAGCCTGGAGAAGTCTCTGGGCAGACTTTATAGCAGCCTTTCAGTACTTAAAGGAGGCCTACAGGAAAGAAGAGCAGAGACTCTTTATCAAGGAATGTGGTAATAGGATGAGAGGGAGTAGATTTAGGTTAGATATTAGTAAGAAATTTTTTTATGTGTGGGTGATGAGAGACACTGGAAAAGGTTGCTCAGAGAAGTTGTGGATGTCCCCTTCCTGAAAGTGTTCAAGCTCAGGTTAGATGGGGCTTTGAGCAAATTGGTCTAGTGGGAGGTGGCCTTGCCTGTTACAAAGGGGGTTGAATCTACATGATATTTTATATCCCTTACAACCCATTCTATGATTGTTAGAAACTGCCTTCACTTCATCTTATACTTGCAGAAGACTCTGAATAACCTGAACCTCATATACAATTTGATAAACTCCAAGCATCCCTGGATACTCTTCTCATTGATGGGGCTAGTGATATAGGAGTCCATACAGGGTAAATTTCTTCAGAAATTCAAAGGAGACATTTCATTCATTGACTTTATAATCCATGCTGTTAGGAAGAAATGTGGTTGTTTCTGTAGAGATAAGAATATGATGTAATTATGCAGATGCCTTATGTCATTAGAAATAATGGAGGCTGGGAATCTAGACCTGTTGAGAAATCTGTTATTGATTTGAAGTGTAAGGTAGAACCAATTTATAGATATGAATGTAGACATATGAAGGTAGATATATGCAAACATTTTTCCCTTTCATCAACTAAAGCTTCTTGAAATCATTAATTAAGTAATCACCTAAGTTTTTTAAGCAAAGCATGCCTTTTGATTTGTTTATTTGGTTTGTGGGTTTTTTTCCTTAGTATGTGCTCTTTTAAAGAGCAAAATCCTTAACAAGTGCTTGCAAGTATGGAGCTGCTGGGTGTTCAGTTGTGGCAGTATTTACTGAAAGGGGAATAGTCCAGGTCCATTCTTAGTTTTCTCAATAAGGTTATTCATGCAGTAAAACTGCCTCCACTCTTTTATGTCTGCACATAAAAACTGCCAGACAATGTAGTATTTGTCTGGAAGATCAAAACTCTGAATGTGCAGAAAATTTGTATTACTCTAGGGACATACGCATCTTAGAACAGGAGTGATAGATTTCTGTCCCTGTAAGCCCCAAATGAATCTTTACAAACTCAATCAATGTTCAGGAGAATGATTGAATGTCCACAGAACATAAGGCAAATTGAGACTCCAGAAATATCTTTAGTAAACATATAGATGTCTGCATATATTTAATTGCAAAGTATTTATTTGCCAGTATTTACTTATGGTTGAATTTGCTATGTGATTAGGTGGAATAAATCACACAGTGGAATAACACTTATTGCATGGAAAAACATTTTGAGTGAATGCCTTGGAGTGACAAAAAACAGTTCTCCCTCTTCTCAGATGTTGAAGAACTTGGTATGATTTTTGTTCAAAGGAAATTTTAATGGCTGAAATTTCATGCTTAAACTTAGTGAAGAGACTAAGCTCTCATGAGGAGAAAACTGTCATGTATATAGGACTATGATTAATCTAATGCATGGCATTCTAAAATCATTCAAGTTATTTATTTAGATAGAACAATCATAGAAAGAAAAACACTCCAGCTGTTAGTCTAGCGCTGTAATGAGTCTTGTGCCTGAAGGAGTGCTAAGCATTGGAAAGTTAAACTTGAAAGAAGCTATATGGACATTAATAGAGAAATCTGGCTGTAAACAATTCTTTTGACATTAAGCGAACCAAAACCAGGCTGACAGGCTGAATAAACAAACACAAAGTGAATGCACATTATTTTGTGCTTCATTCATTACACTAGACAGTTCAATTAGAATCTGAAAGACTTATAGACCAGTTAACACACTTGTTGTCCACTGACTTTGTGGATATATGCAAAATGCCTCTTCTGTTGATAAACTGGTGTGGTGGAATCTTGAATATGGTAAGAAACATTTCAGGTTGAAGTAGTTTCACCAACTCTTTCAGAGTGAAGCCATACATGTGTCTGGTCTTTCATTTGCTTCTTTGTGTAATTATTCTCTAAGCTCTCTTCAATATAAAATTAAATTTCACTTCTTCAGGCATATTAATGCTTTTACACTGTGGAAATATGCTTTTTTAATCCTGTGTGCAAATGAAGAAAGGCTTCTTTAATTGCAAATATTCTCCTATTCTATCCTTACTCCCTGTTTTAGTTTACTCCCTGTTATAATTTACTCTTAAGCAAGTTATAATTTGTCCAGGAAAGAATAGATGTGTTAACATTGACTCATGTGAAGATGCACATCTGTTACATTTTATGCATTTTGCATAAAAGTCACTCTTTTGACAGTTCTCTTGCATTCCTGGTGGGGTGTTGTCAACCTCTGTCACGGGCAGGGCAGGCCTCTGCATCCATTCTTTGGGAACCTAGCTGCATGATCCAGGTTACTGGCTCAGTTAGGTTGCACTCAGATCAGAATGTGTTTCTTTAGGAGGACTGCATTTTCAAAGAAGCAATGTTAAAATCTTCACATTTCATCTCTGAGCCATGGCCCTGTCCTGCTGCTTGGCCTCCTCCCCCGGAACTCCGTATTTCCCTGGTCAGAAATTAACTCTCTTTCCTTGCCTTCTTCCTTCTTCATCCATTACCACATGATTCTTTGTGCATTGAACAAAAAGTAGTTCAGTGTTTCACAGATAATTACAGTCGGTGAAATTCCTCCTTCTCTTCAGTGAGAAGGGCACGTTACATCTCAACTGTTAAGTTCAATTGCAAAAGGTATTTCCTCTGGGCATTGTGGAACAGTTTGGAATTTTGCAAGTTTGTGAAAGAGATACCCAGACTTTATTTTCATAAAGTCCCCCAGCCTGAGTGGTAAATACATCCTATAAATACAGTACCTGCAATATTTAGAAGCAAATATTTGCAGTAGTGCTGTAAATATTTATTTTATAACTTTGTTGTAACTATTTATTTGGAAGATATGTAGGAAAGGATTGCATGTATGTATTGATGGAAATAATACTTTTCATTTGACCAACTTACGTAGTAAAAACCAACAGATAACCTTTGTGACAAATGATCTGATTCATAGAGTCGGAGAATCATAGAATCATAGAATGGCCTAGGCTGGAAGTGACCTTAGAGATCATTTAATCCAACTTCCCTGTCATGGACAGGGACGCCTCTCAACTAGACCAAGCAACACATGGAGACCGAACAGGGATCGAACCCGCGACCTTGGTGTTATCAGCATCACGCTCTAACCGACTGAGCTAACCGGCCCCCCAATTCTTAGTTTACATGATATTTGTTTACATGATATTTAATATTTAATATTACTAATGTGAGTGAAAAGTCATTATCAATTCCTTTTGATTTTTATGGCAGGTAGGAAGACTTATGATGATATATTTTAAAATGTCAAAAGCCAGCGATGACAAACTGTCATTGCATTTTGTTGTGTTTGTATGAAGATGTCTGACTGATGTTGTGATTTTGTGACACTGAATAGGGGACTGAAGTCCTACATAAGATAGCCAATATTTGGCTCTAGAAATAGCAGCTTTATCAGCTAGATTTGCTAAAACTGTCTTAAGAATTGCATGAAATACCTACATAGGAAGCCCAGTTTTATTGCATTTGTCTTAATCATGCTTCTAGCGTTGTGGAGGTAGATGTGAGGGTGGTAAGACGGTGCAGCTCTAGTTGAAGTCTTGCAATTTTTAATTATTTACAGGTTGTTAAATAGAACAAAATAAAGCATATGAGCATTTCTGGATATAAGGCAACTTCTTTTTCATCATGAACTCCAGAGAACCTACCTAGAGTGGAAAAATGTGACATTTTAACTTCCATCATTTCCATCATCAGCGGTTGCCATAAAGACATTTGAGTGAAGTAATAAACTGAGAAATACTGATTTCATTTTTAAGGTCTCTCCTGACACTAGTATTTTTCCAGAGTTTTAAGTTTTACAGTTTTATATTGTCTTGGCCCGCTTATCCCTAATAGGGGTTAGGGTCAAGGTGATTCGTTTTGATCGCAAAGGTGAAATTAAGACACAAACAGTGTCAGATATCACAAAAGTAAAACCCTTTATTGACTAACAACCACTGGAGAGCGATAGGAAAGAGAGATAAGGAAAAGGAAAAGCAAAGCAGTAAAAGTTCAAGACAGCAAGAAGTAGAGCTACCACCACAGATCCAGTGACGTCTCGCAGGTCCACCTGTTTTGATTCGGTGGGGAAGATCTCCAAAGAATGGCTGTTCACAGTGGCATTATGTAGTGTTCCAAGAGCCGCTTTGCCCATTCTCCGCCTGGTTAGCGCATGCGTATGAGGGTCGTCAGGAGCGATCTTCACCCCCCACAGCGTCGCCTCCATCAGGGGAGCATGCATAAGTGCTCAGAGAGCCCATTTTCGCCTTGCAGAGCACCCACTCTATCAGCAGTTACACCTGGTGGGCTTGCAAACCAGTGGGCTTGCAAGACAGCTGCTGTATCAGGTCCAGAAGTTGTTGTTTAGAACTTCGAGCCGCGTGGCTTATCTGGCTGGGCCCTTAAGTTGTATCAGTAGTCAAGTCAAGTCCTGTGGCTTATCTGGGCTGGGCTCTGAAGTTGTTGTTTGGAACTTATCAGTGGTCCAAGCTTGCAAACAGCAGCCTTGAAATTTCTTCGCGGGCAATTTCAACACAGTAAGGATGAGACAAGAATTTTTTAACACAGTCTTTTCTTCAGCAAGGTTGAGACAAACATTTTTAACACAGTCTTTTCTTCAGCAAGGTTGAGACAAATGTTTTTAAAGCAGTCTCTTACATATATCTGGATAATATAAAGCAAGAAGTTAAAAGTTTATTGTAAGTAGGTTAGTTTGTTGGGTGTTTTCTGTGCTTTTTTTCTTTTTCTTTGAATATATACTAGTTTCCTGTCATGGTAGGGCAGTAATCCCATTTCTGAAAGATCTAAAATTCTGAGAAAGCTAAAGTGACTGAAGCTTTAGTGATGCTTTTAAATACAGTCTGATAAGGGATAAAAAACTTCTGCAATTAATAAGGGCATTTAGTGAAAGGACAGTTCTCAAAGTGAATTAATCCGAAAAATGATGAAAATGAAACAGTCTTCTCATATAATTAAATTATTTTTACAACAGCCTTAATTCCTTATTCATAGTAACTGTTCCAGAATAAAATTCTCACCTAGCTCTTGGCATTAGCCTTTTTGCATGAATTTAACACTGGAAAATTGTAACTTTAACTGCATAGATGCAGTCAACGCAGAAGATGCATAGAGCATCTTCTTGGTAGCTGGATTACAGTGATCAGTTTTCAGTCTGTGCGATAGTTTCTCATGTGTCTATTTCTCTTAGGCATGATCTTATCATGGTTAGGAAGTGAGATAGTTATTCGCATGAAGCTTCAGTACCTGAAAAAGAACAATCTGAAAAAATACTATAAATCTGTCAACAATCTGAAAAAATACTATAAATCTGTCTATGTCAGGCTGCAAAGGTGAATGATGAATTGTAATAAAATGTTTTCTTTTTTTCTTCCATTTTGATTTTACCAGGAAGTTTTGATGTTTTTCTACTGGAGTTGTGAAAACCAGGCCAGTTTAATTAAAAGTTTAGATTAAATAGCTTAGATTTTTTCTTATATTTCAGCTGTGTTTTAAAGGGACTGAGATATGGCTTGTTAAAGAGGTTCTGGAACTTGGAAATATCAACAGGCACCTCACAAAATTTGTACCTAATAGGACATCTGTAGCTCAAGTCATCTACCTGCCATTCCACTGTTTCATCATTTTCTAAATCAGCTGAGGTTACCTGACACCTGCAGAGTTAGAAAGTCTGACTTCTTTACAAACAGATTCTAATCATATTCTCCACAGCACTTAACCTGGACTAGTTAATGTGATGGAAATCCCCCAGAGTTAGCAGCCCTGCATCTGCTAATAATTTTTGTCAGATACTCAGGGACCATGAGTGGCTGACAGTTCCTCAGTAAAGTAGTTGCATAATCATTTTATTATGTTTGGAATAATGGATAGCTACTACCATTGTAAGTGTGATTTCAGATCAAAAAATTGCCTCCCTTGAGGTGGTTAGACAATTTCTTTTTATCTCAGTAGCAGGATTCAGCTTTTGTATCAAAGTGTTATGATAATTCCAGTAGGCAAAAAAGTAATCTGCAAAGCAGCTCCTTGTTTGCGTTCTTTGCCCTAGTGGACATTAGTTCCTGCAGATGACCTTTTAAAAAGCAGAGGCAATTTATTTTTAAAAAAATATTTTTTAGCGCAGATCCTCTAGCTGTATATCTCTGTATACAACAACTGTATATCACTGTGTACAAAGTTTTCCTTCCGTAGTTTCATTTTTGATAGCTATTATCTGCTAGTCCTCTAAAGCATGGCTTGTCTTTGACTGCTTTCAAGGCAGATGCTCATTTTCCACAATTGATGTTTTGCCTGTTTCAGGAAAATGTAAGAACCACAGGTTAGCTTAAATCCCAGACAAGAAGAGGTTTATACAAATAGAAACAGAAAAACAAATAACTATTTCTGGCTTTGCTGTAGTGTGTTTCTGTCCTAAGTCAGAATTTAAAATAACAAGTATGACAATGTATTCTGCTCTCTTAACATCATCATGAGCAGGCAAATGTTGAGAGTAAACAGAAAAAAGCAGTGATAAGTGATTGTACGTAACATTAATATATCTGGGATACTGGGAAAAGCACTTACTCTGTGAAGTATAGAAGATGTTTACAATAAAACTTTGAAGGAGAATTCCTCCAACACGAAATGAAGCCTTATTGTGGCTGAGGGCTTCTTTGTTTATTTTTTCTTTTTTTAAACCAGAGATGTACTGTAGACACTATACTGCAGAAACCTTGCCTTCAATCAGTAAGTTTTTCACATACGCAATTACAGCAATGACTACTTCTTTTTCTATTTTAATATATTGATTGCATTTCTGCTCAGGTCCTGGACTGAACTTTCACTAACTTGGGTGAGGAATTTGGGTACAAGCTAGGATGTGGAAGTCAGCGGCACTGATGAATTATTTCTTCCTTTCAGTGCTCTATAGGCAGATATTCACGCTCATAAATCCTGGGGACCACAGCATGTTCAGCACTGACCATGAAATACTCTTCTCACCGTTGAGAGATATGAAAGGAGTCTAAGAGTGTGTGGTAGTCCTCTGACTCATTCTGCAAAGAGGGGTAGCCAAGAAGCAACGATGGGAAACAAGACTCCTAACTTGTAGTAGAATCCCGGTTGCTCTAATCTTTTCTTTAGGTAAACTGCAGACAATCAAGGCCTAGGTGCCAGAAATGCATGGATGAGACTCATTTCTACCATCCTCACTTTGTGAATGATAAGTGCTTGGAGCACCCGTTTTGTGGAGAAAAACAGTAGGATGAAGTACTGAAAAATCTGAATCTACAACATAGTCTTCTTTGTTTGAAGGCACATATCTACAAATCAGTTCATATTTAAAAAGAACTTATGGGTGCCTTCCTGTTATGAGCTCTTAGACAGATTGGCGCTACTGTGCCTGTGGGGCCATTTGGAGTGGTCGTGCTCCTTTGCAGGTTACTCTTTGTTGAGCAAAAACTGTTAACTGAGGCAACTGAACGGTTCTCTCCTACCAGTTGGCTAAAGTCTGTGGTGCATGCCTTTGGCTCCTTGTACTCTGCTCCTTTCCAGTGATTCCCACCACTGGCTTGTATTATAGTTCTGAAGCCAAGCCCCTCACAGTGAATGAACTCTGCTTATTGCACATTACAACAGTAATTGTTTCTGTTGTCTCTGGTTTCCTGTGGAATTTCAAATTAAATTCTCTCAAATTAAACTCTCTCACTCATTATCTTCAAATTAGTACTTGATTTGGAGATGGCAACTGCCAGTGATAATTTCTTTCTATGCATGCTTGGCTATCTTTGCAGCAAGGGTAGAGCTGCAGTTGTAAAAAATTGACTTTTGAAAGACAGAATTCAAGCAGGAGCTAGCCTGTGACTGTGGAATGAAATCCCTCTTAGGAACTGAGGTTATAAAAAATCTCATTAACTTCTGCCTCAGGTGTGAAGATGTTACCGTTCAGAAAGAGTAAGGTGCTTTTTTATTTTCTTTTTCTTTTTCTTAGTCAAAAGCATGGTGCCAGTTATACATCTAGCTGGACAATACAGGTTTTTATGAATCCCTTTGCAATGTTACAGTTTGCTTTTAACACTTGCACAGTTATATTGCCAGTTACCTCGTGTTACTGTTAATTTTGTGAAATAAAAACCTAGATAAAATTTAAGGAGAAAATAAGAGGATTTCAGTTGTTACATTTGACAATCAAGTCCAAGAATTACTTCCATTTTTTTATGTTTGACTAACCTGTTCGTTGTAGATGTTTTGTGTAAGCTTCCTCAAGTTCTCTTTGTTGTGAAGACTCTCCTTTCCTCCACTTTCCCACCATAATTCTTTCCAAATGAGGTTTGTATCTCCATGCATGTCCCTTGATTATCTGTCAGACGTCATTCAGCCTGATGTGTTTGGCTCATGAAGACTGGGAATACTGTAAGATATATAATATTGACTGTCAGTATTCTGTCACTGAAGAATATTGGCATCTTTGCAGCTCAGAATAGAATACTAGAACAGATGCTATAAGATTATATTCAGCTTGTGGACTCCTACAAAAATTTGAGGGAAAATCCCTTGGCTTGAAGACAAGGACATGCTTAAGAATGAAGCCGGCTGGCTTGATTCAGCAAAGCCATCAGTGTCACTTATTAGTGGTGTACTCCTTTTGAAAACTAGCATAAGCTTTATTCATTTTCTCAATAGGATTCTTATTCAATTTGAAATAACCAATCAACAAAGTTTCAAACCAATACAAATAAAAGTAGAAGATATAACTGTGCATTTTTACCATCCTCAACCCACAATTTTTTCCTGCTAATGTAAGAATAATTCAGTATTTCTATTCATACAGATATTTTTAACCTATTTTATTTTATCAGTAGTTACATTAGGATTATGATAGACTTCCAAATGAGAAATAAACAGTTATATCCATACAGCATAAGAAATTCTGATCAACTAATTTATTGATAGAACTTATAGTGAGTATTGAATTTTTGGTGTAGCTAGGCTACACAACTTAGAAGATTTCCGTGGTGCTAGACTTCCATTGTTTATGGCTGACAAAGCCCAAGCCTAGGTGAGTCTTATGGTAGACTGAATCCAATAATTTTTTAATTACAGTAGTACTCAGAGGCTACAAATGGATTTGAGTCTCCATTAAACTGACATGGGACATGTATATTTAAAAATTCCCTGCAAAGTAGAGCTCAGAGTCTAAATAAATCATTCAAACCAAAAGGGGGGCATTTTAGAGGTGGGGAAACTCACAAGTATGCAGATCTAAACTGACCTACTCTCGAGGTCCATAGAAGAACTGAGAATGAGGTTTTGAGCTCTGGCTTGGTGCAGTTAGTACACATGGTCATGATTTAATGTCGCTGTTCAAAGAGAGAGAATATTTTTAGCTTTCTGTAAAACTTCATCTGGAGGATATGGGGATAGAAACTATAGTGTGTACAAATGTGGGCCATAGAGCTAACAGAGAGGAGATTAAAACACAATGTTCAGCACATGATAAAAATAACATTCATCAACAGTTATGCTAACTGAAATAGTATTTTATTCTATTTGGATTGGGAAATTATTATTGGTGAGCTAATAATTTGGTAAATTCTTTAAAAATTCTACTTAACATTTGTATGTATTTTTAATTATTTTTAATGCAAATTAGTGAGATTTTATTGTTTTTTCTCTTTCAGCTCATTGTCTGCCATATGGTTAAATATTAAATGAAGTTTTTTTGCTTTACATTTTTCTTGAGGAAGGATGTTGGAGAAATTTTGTATTCAAAATATGGAATTATGTAATTTAGATAATGTTAAAGTTTGATTTTCAAATATTACATATTTAAGGGAAAGTGCAAGTACATCCAGCGTATTGCAACCCATATGCTGAAATTCATTTGCAAAAGCAAATAAATAAGTTGGCTGAAAATGCTTTAATACAAAAATAATAGAAATTATAAATAGAAAAAAGTAATATTTTCTAATTATATTGTTTGAAAATTACTTATCCAGCTTGGGAAGTAGCTATATTCTTGTAGCTGTGGCGTGAAGGAATCTTGACATTTTACTGGTAATATTAGCACATCACTTTCTAAGTCTTGAAGCTGCTGCTATTGTATATTTCATAAAAAAAAAAAAAGAAGCAGCATTTTTCTGGGAATCTTGACCCTTTGGAAAGCTGCAACCTAATTCACTTTTTTTTCTGGTATAGTACTTTCTTTTGATTATGTGGCTGATAGGATGCTAGATACACGTTTTATTCAAGTAAAGTGAGGCAGAAGACATAGATTTTCCTTGGACCCATCAGTAGTTATTATAAACACTTTGGGAACTGTGATAATAGTGGAAACTGTATAATCTCTTATGTTTGCTATATCTTTAAAAATAGGGATAATATTTTATTTGCCACCTGTCCAGCAGAATTCAGAGACTTGATTTATCTGCTAAACAGTATGAACTGCAGGGATTGATGTTCTTTTTGTTCTCTGTTGTGGAAAAGCACTCCATATGTTAAACTTCTGATTTATCTGAGGGGCTATTTAAGGAAGGTGTGTGAAAACAAAAACTCAACATCCTCCTAAAGATGTATCTTACCAATGGAGCAATCTAATTGGGCACTCTACTGTTCTCAGATAGGTAATTTTTATTCTCTGCCTCTGCTCCAGCTTATGACCACTGGGGAAAATATTTAGGCACCTATCCAAACTCAGACTGCAACTGTAGAACTTAAGAGATAAAATTTTAGTCACATTATGGGCTGTTGTGAATGTATGTTCTGATCTTAACACTGTATACATTCTAGGATGAAATTATTTTCTCGAGTACAGAACAGAGTGTGTTGCAGATGCTTATCTGTAACATTCTTTCTGAAGGAAAAGAGGAATAAAAAGAATTCTAGTTCATAGAATTCTATTTGTAGGACTCATAACTCTTGTGTTTCCTTTTTTTTTATTTGTGGGGAAAAACAAGCTGATTTGTTGAGCAACAGCAGTGTTAAATATTGTCTATGGTATAGAAAAATTATACTATGTTCGATATATTGATCTCACATCTGGATGTTTGAGGCATTATATCACAATCTAAGTAATGCTTGTGTCTTGTGGGTAATATTTTATTGCTGGAACAAGACATTACATATACACAGTAATATTATTTATTGCTCATTGAGCTGTAGACATTAGGAATAGAAAATGACCTCTTAGGTCATCCAGTCTATCTCTCCACAAAGGAAAGAGCATCTCTGCAAGTGCAACTTGATGACAGCAAGATATATAACCATGGCAAGAGCGCTATGACTCTAAAAAGGCAAAGGTGCAGTCTTAATTCATTCTCCCAAAGCACACAACTTCTTTACAACTTGCTGCACTGTAATGACCAATAGAATTATATATATAGAAACTCAATTTACCCTTTTTTTTGTATCATGTCAAAATATACAATTTGACTTTGTATTGAAATAATAACCATTTGTAAAAAAAAAAAAAAATGATAAATCCACCATCTAGAATTTACTTTGCTAGGAAAACCTCAGAGCAGATAAGCAATTATTTTTCTATAAGGTCTGAACCAAAAGGTGTCTGCTTTCCTGTATTAAAAAATTTGTTCTCAGCAGTAAAGACTGTAAACAGTAGTAAGCTATAGTTTTTAGTTTAAGATGCAACCAATATTTAGTGCACGGTAATTTTGTGCTTTTGTTAGATTTTCTTTGAATGCCTACCCTGCAGTAGGCAAGAAATTGTAATACAGCTCCTGTTAGAAAAGGATAGATGTGCACTGATGTAAGGAGAGTGAATGGCAGCCTTCAGAATATCTAAAATGTCTCTCTCCACAGTCAACAACAATATGGTAATGGTAAACAAAAAAGTGTTTTCAAATATGTGAGTAGGTGCTCATCTGTCCCTCAGAAAGAGTTCTCCTTTCCTGTTCCAAACTGTAGACACAGCAAGTCAGAGAAGAAAGGCAGCATTTGTCCTACTTTCAATAGGGAGTAGTCGACATGAAAAAATTACTAATTAAAGTGTGCTTGAAAAACTAAAAGACTGAGAACTTCTAAAGTATTCCTGGGGTAACGACACATGTCGCTGTAAGTGGGTGAAAATGCTCTGTTGTTTGTAACTCTGCAAGAATTTGTGGGTTCCTATCAGTAAGTGAATTCTGATAGGAATAATAAACTTTTTGATTTGAACAGCAAGACTCATTCGTTATTAGTAATATGGAAAGTCTGTCATGGTTTCTATTATTTATAGATTGAGTTCTGTTTATTTAGGGAATGTTTCAAGAATTTAATTTGCTTTGAGGAGTGCCTTTATCTGTAAGGTGACCTGCTCATATTACTAGGACAGTATACAGAGCGAAGTATTTATCGACATGCATGAGGTTGGCAGAATTGTAGCCTTATTAAGCATAATGGACAACTGTTTCATAATTTCTTGTGCTATTTCCTTACTGGAGACTAACCAGAAGTTGTTTTCTGTCAAAATAATTTTTGCAGATGATTTTTTATTTTAAGAGAAAGGCACCTCGAAGCTATGTCTGTATCCCTCAGTTTTATATTTTTCAATTGCAAATATGTGAAGATGTCCATGTTAACACCTCGTGGAGATAATGGAGTGACAAAGAAAGCCCAGTTTAGACTCTGCAGGCTCAGCTGGCTTGTGTGGCTTCAGCACCTACAACTGTAAGTTATGGTGCTAATAATATGTGTGTCTCATTGTGAACTTAGGAAAACTATTAGCAATTCTAAGATGGAGGGTAAATCAGACAAAAAAGAAAATAGCCTTATCTTCCCAGATTCATAAATGTGACAGGACAGTCCTTCAGCTTGTTCCTCTTTTCACACCCTTTCTGCACCTGGCAGATTTTCCTTTTGTTCATTTTAAAATAAAATATGCACCATATTACAAGTCGATGTTATGTAGAAACAATCATATGAAGTCTACAATTTCAGCCGTGTCTTCTGCTTATTCATTTCTCTGTCTTCTGCTTCCTCATTTCTAAAGGAAGCTCCTAGCACAAGACTGAGTGGCAATGTAGCTGGAGTTTTGTATGCATGATGAAAGAAAGCTCATATTAGCTTGTGTTTCTTCCATTAAGCTTAATGAATTGAATTAGAATAGCAGTTTTAAGGGTCCCCCCGCTCCTCATCTATCTGCTTGAAAAATATTTGTCAACTCAGCCTGGGAGCTTGCCAAGCTTCTAGTCTACAGCCATTGTTTTAGAACAGTAGCATACCTTTACTAAAGAAACCTAATCACATAAAGCAAACTAAATGACCTAAATTTTACTTGAAGAGTTTTTTAGCTACTCTCTCTTTCTCACCTATAAATAATACATTCATCTACAGTTGAAATTTGAGGAGCAGTATAAAATTTTTTTAATCATTTAGGCAAAGGATTTTGACTTTTCAGAAAGGTTTAACCATTTCTAATTTGATGTACACTTTTCTTTACAATGTAATTTTAAAAGATTGTCTACATGTATAGAACTTAAGTTAGCAGCTGCATAAACAATGTAATTCAGACAAATTATTCTCCAGCCAAATGTGCAGAAGGTATCTCTCATGAAGAATGAATGGGATTTTTTCAATTTTTTATTTGATAAAAATTGAACTACAACTCATTGGAATTTAGAGTCAATCACTCACAAAAACTGACAAGAGGCAAGACATGAAGTCTAAAGGTACCCAACCAAGAGCAGTACCTCGGAGAGATGATAGTGTCTGCTATTTATACATGAGATACTGTAGGGGAAGAAGAAAAGGTTGCTTGATATTTACTGTCAGGATCCTTTTTTCTCAGAAGGTTTTTCCACAGTCCTGATGGAACAGTTGGTGGCTTGGACAGTCTGTGGTGTGGAGCCGAATATAAACTGGGCCTACTGATGCTACTGTTACACAACTGGACTTAAAGAAAGATGAGAAGGAATATCCTACACCTATGAGGTTCTTGTCATTAGGGGGCCGGTTAGCTCAGTCAGTTGAACGTGACACTAACAACACCAAGGTTGCGGGTTCAATACCTGTTTGGTCCCCATGTGTTGCCTGATCTAGTTGAGAGGTGGCATCCCTGGTGACAGGGAGGCTGGATTAAAATGATCTCTGAGGTTGCTTCCAGCCTAGGCCATTCTATGATTATCTTTGCCAGTTCATAAATATATGCATTTATTGTTTGCAGATCAGAGGGTAAATCTCGTAACTCCTATTTTTATTTGTGATTTCATGTGTGCCCCAATTTAAAGCACAAAACCAATTCCAGTATGGATATATGAGGTTGCTTATTAGCACTTCTGCCCTTGGTAAATAACCTAAAAATGTGTACGTCCTTATGCTCATCTTTGCCCTAAGCAATTGACAGTCTGCTGATGGAACGTGAGTACAACCCTCTACTGGAAGAGAGAATATACAGCACTTCCAGAAAAGACTATAGAAACTGCTTCTGTCCATTTCACCCCCATTTGAAAGCACCTGTTTGAAGAGTCATGCACAGCTACAGAGATGGATGTGAACACCTAAATTAGACTTCTGGATCTGGCAATGTGGTTCTTAAAAGCCCTGTCTAATATTTAGGGAACCTCCTAATGTTCAGACAAGAGGCACCTGAATCTTCTCTAGGAGCCTGTAGTTTTGTTTTTGCATTGTGCCTGGATCATCCTGGCTACCATTCTGGCTGAATTGCTCAGCAGGAAACTTCTGTGTAATTCTGGCATTAGCCTCCCGGAGAACTGTACTTTTCAATCTTTTGTCATTTTAATGTCAGCTTTCAGACAGGTAATTTCCAAGCTAAACAAACAAGCATGCAAAACTGAGCTGTTTGACACAGCATCATCTTAACAATTCCATCAGCAGGGCTGAAATGTTTTGAGGCTGACAACTGTTACTTCAATTAATGAAGTATTAAGAGCAACAGCTGGGTGTTGTCTGTCATATAGACTAGAAAGTGGTACAGGACATTTGCTTTGGCATGGTAGCTAACAAATCTTTGCAGGCCAGAATTGCAAAATTTGTTTCATGTAATTAATGTAGTGCAGTTGCAGTTCCCATAATTTGTTCAGATTTGATATCTTTTTAGCTTGTTTTATTTCATAATTTTTGAGCCCAAATTTGCCATTCCAACCCCAATATTCCACGTTCTTGGAGAATATAATTTTCGCTTCTCAGGCACCTCAATCCAGCACTCTTTCTGTCCAGTAATCACCCTCCCAGCATGGCAAATATTTCTTAGGCAGAATAAACCCAAGCCCTTCTTTAGATGTGTAATACAGGTGCCAGATTTAAGAGCATAATCAGCTTGAGCTCTCCTCTGTTTAGTCACTAGAGAAACAGAGACATCTCCAGAGGATAATTAAGTTAATTTAAGAATACTTGCATATCTTTGATTGTGTAAGGAGCTGCAGCAATTGTACTCCTAAACTGACAATATCTTTGATTAGGAGGTTCACATTCTGGCTACAGGACATATTTAATCTACTGCTTTCCCAGTATACTGTTTTTTCATTGTTCTCTCATTCAGACTTCTTGATTTTGGCTGAAGTCCAGAAGAGAATTCACTGAAAATATAAATATAGGTTAAGAACCTGGACTGGAGTGAACAGTCACCACAAGAAAAATCCTTCTGTGTTCTTACAGTCTTGATTCCAAAACCAGTTGTGTTATAAGAACAAAGCTTCCAAGTATAGGAAGAAACAAAGCCTGCGGAAAACAGTAGGCTTGTCTATATGCTGATTAATGATCTTCACTTGTCTGGGATCAGAGGAAGATAGTAAACTTAATTAGTGCAAACTAAACTACTGGCAGAAGGCTTTTAACCTGTAGATTAAAAACTATGATCACGACAGCACCCACTGTTTGGCAGAGAAGTTTTCTATTACCACACAAATAAAAATATATGGAACCTTCAGCCTAATAAAACAACAATGGGAGGAAAATTAACTTCTAAAAAATTGATTGAAAATTCTGTGCTAAAATCACCTCAGCATATATACTGAGCATTATGTAAAGCAGTTGCCTAACTGCACCATTTTTTATATGACTGAAAACTTGCAGGAAGTCTTATTTAAATATACACATCAATTTTTATTACCTTTGTAAGTGACAAGCACCTATGCAAAGCCATAGGAGGTGATAAATACACTACTGTATTAAATTTCCCAGTATGTATACACATGCATCATCTAGGGATAGGACCATGGCATGTCCTTCATGATTTTATTTCTAGCTGCTGTCATAAATATTCTTGCTGAGCACTAACAGCAAAGAAGGCTGAGAACGATTCATTCCATCTTCCCAGCCATATAGGAATTTCAAATTGCAGCAGATCCAATTAGTATCTTAAAACCTCTGATGTATTTACTGCAGATACTGTAATCTCTGCACAGCCTGGAATACCAGCTGTGTACTGTCAGCAGTGAATCCCATTGCCTGCAGACTCCAAAGGCACAATAGTATTTTGAGGCATAGTAAAATGTTGCCACCGTTTTCTGGAGGTTTCTATTGGTCTGTAGGTCCAAGACTTCACTGGACAGCAAACAATGTTCTCTTGATTTTTCAGTCATGGAGTAAAATGACTTGGTTTCTTGATAAGTGTTTTGTAAGGAGGAATCTCTTTGCAAAATACTGTTTCTACTTAAACAGGAAGTGGTAGAATCAAATCCTAAAAGTCTGAGCTCCTTGGGCAGACACTGTCTAAAGTACTTACCATAATGACATGTCTGACTTTGGGATTTATGAGTTCTACTACACAAATTAAAAGGAAATAGCTTTTATAAATATATAAGAAGAATGTTGGCATGACATATTTGAGACAAAGATTTGTCTGAAAATATGGACATTGCATTAGTTTCATAGTTAGAACTCCCAAGGTGGCAGATTCCCAAAAGGAATATTGCACACTGAAATCATCTAGCCTCCAGTCACAGCACCTGCGCACAAACAGTGTTAGGAGTCTCCTACCTGGTGCCAGCCGTTGCATCAAGACAGGTTACGCTTTCTATTATCACAGAGAAAAAACACACTTAGCTAAAATTGGCTACTGGTTTATCTGGAAAATAAATAAATAAATTAATTAAACCTGGAACCAGGGAATAAAGATGTCACACCTGATATTTTTCAGTCTGCAACAGTGGTATATTCTTCATAATTAACTCATCTCAGTTATCTCTGAAGGAAAATCTGCCAAAACAATGTACTTATTTAAATCATCTGTAGTTCCTATGCAGCACTTCTGGAACAAATCTGAAATCAAGATTTTTATTTCCCCGTAGTCTATAGTTGAATAAACATGAACAGTCTTGTACCCACGTAAATAAATGTATACTATGTGCCTGTAGAAGTTGGTCCGTAAAATGACTGAGTGACTCTTTGTATTGGGTTGGCTCAGCCGGATTT